>NC_091743.1:48832027-48939527 GCF_043380555.1 Nothobranchius furzeri | reverse complement strand
TGAAATGTTTAGTTCTGTAAGTTCAAATTTGCCCCAAAACAGGTTTTTTTTTCTATAATTCTTTAAAATATAGGCGCCTTTCTTTCATCTGTTGATCCAAAAGAAAAAAATCTAAAATTGGCTAGAAATTGCTTTTTAGTGTGTAAATCTTTTTTACAAAATCACTGGCAACAATCTACTGAACTCTGATGTTAAACTCCTGCAGCCAATATTATTTAACTGAGATGCTTTCTGCAGGTTGTCCTGAAATAGAAAATTAGAAATAAAGAAGAAACTGTTCATGTGAATGTTTAATTTTTTCATGATCTGTCCAGCTTTCTTAAAATGCCTAAACTTTTGCCCGTTAGATGCTGTGCTGTTTTAAATCTGCAGTGATTGTAGAAACATAACTAGACTCAATTCAAGACACATAGCTGATGGTTCTTATTCTGAGTTATCACTAAACAGCAAAAAGACAGACATACATTAATAGAACAACTCATGACACTGGAGAAGTTCATGGAAAAGCAGTTTTATAGACCTTAATACATGGATAACTGATCATGTTGGTGTGAAGCGGGTTGTTGTCAGTGGTTTTAATAAAGGGAGAGATGTTTGTGGGACACCTTACATGTACATCTGAGTGAGCCAGACATGACGATTTATTTAAATGTAATTGTTAAAGCTAAACTTTAATTGGGATCGTTTAAAATTAATTTCAGTGTAATCTTTGCTCTTTTTTTTTACCCTGATTTATGTAACTAATGCTGCCATAAAAAGTCTTAAAATTGGAACCTGGAAGATGCCTTTTGAAGTAAACGAGTAACAAGCCTTAAAGGGGTTGGGACCTGTAGCTTACGATGTAAAAAAAAAAAAAAACCTGCTAAATTCTTTCCAACAGTACAGATGTGTAGTTTATTTTGTCCGAGTGGGTTTGCCGTACTTTGACGTCATCGGCAGTCGAAGGACCCCGAGCCGATCTTGCACCCGAGCAGATCCTGTACAGACACCGGCGTTTAAGTCGGACAGATTTCCCTACATGTGTAGCTCGGGGGTGACGATGGCTGAAGATATCCCGTTAGAGTTCATACTTGTTTAATGTTTTATTGTAATTCTGGTGCCTGTTAGCAGCACACACATCCTCACATGCTTGTGGGTATCATATATTGTATATGGAGACCTGACTGTAATAATAAGTAAAGGTTATCAGCTGTAGGTTTAGTGTGCTCATAGGAAACGTGACAAAAGAACACAAAACACATTTCTCTTTATGGCCTATATTGTTGTCATCATCAACATAACATGATTTACAGAATACATGTGACCAACTATCATTTTTTTTCTCCTTGAATACGCTTTATTGACAAAGCACAGAATACAACTACAAAGAAATAACAAGCTCAATGTCAGGGGGTTTCTATGGGAAAACAAAACAGTCTAACAAAAATCACATGATATTGAACAGGGAACATAAGTTTATGGTTTTGACAGCGTTCAAATTTTGAGAATGATGTATGGTTTGAATTTTTTTGATTAATTTATTGATATTGATATTATTAGCTAAATTTCATATACATAAGTTGAAATTTTCTAATGCAAAACCTTCCTTTCAGTGCTTTTTAAATGAAACCAGACAATATATAAAAACCATGTGACCAACTAACATTTCATGTTCTACCACCGGATGTTTGGATCAAAATATGAACCAATCAGATCTTAGATCAGGTGAGAGCCAGGCGTTTCCCATCATCCTCTAGGTTTTGCAGCCGGTGGAGAGCAACTGCAGCGCCTTGCTCCAAAGTCTGCGGCCGCCTTGATCTCACAAGGCTATCGTTGCCTACGTATGCATGACGTCAGAGCAAGTCGGCGTCAAGTCGGACACAAATCTAACCGGCATGCACTGCACGTCGATCACTGGTGATCGAATCTGCGCAGAACTGGCTCATCTCGAACACAGCCAATAGCCGTGTTCGAGATGAGCCAGTTCTGCGCCTGCCCATGCTCAGAACCATCTCACCCAGTCCAACCACTTCCAGTCTTGTCTCCGTTCAAATCCTGGCTTCGGACCCTAAGAACTTTTAGTAGCCAGGATTTGAACGGAGACGAGACTGGAAGTGGTTGGACCGGGTGAGATGGTTCTGAGCGCGGGCAGGCGGGCAGGTGTGGAGAATGGAGACCGGAGGATCCTTGAGTGGCGAGACGTGAGACAACTCCAGGCAAGGTAGGTGGTGCAGAGCAGGATACTAGGACAGGATACAAAAATCATTTGTTCTGGATCGCAGAGACAAAGGCAGATTCAAGGCTAGATGCTACCCATGTGAGAGTATCAACCGGCACTGGGGTTGAGTCACGCCACTCCTTAAATCCTCTGCACCTCCAATTAGTGGAACTCCCAACAGCTGTGAAGACTGCCGCGCCCACCTGCAAACACAGAGCTGAACACCTCACCAGTAGATGGAGGCAAACCGTGACAGTGCCCACCCACCCCCCCCCACCCCCCACCCCCCCAAGGGACGCCACCTGGCGGCCCAGCAGAGGAGGATTAGGCAGAGGAGGAGGAAGCACGGGAGGCCTCGAAGTCCTCAATCAGGGAGACATCCTCAATCCAGGATCCAGGAATCCACTGCCGGTGCTCAGGACCGTACACCTCCCAGTCCACCAGGAACTGCCGGCCGCGACCACGCGGTCGAACATCCAGGATGCGATGCACTCGGTAGCCGATACCCCTGTCGGCGAGGCGGATGGGTGGAGGCAGAGCGTCAGGAGGGCACAGAGGGCTGGACACCACCGGCTTGAGGAGGGAGACATGGAAGACTGGATGTGCCTTCATGGATGGAGGCAGTGCCAACTAGACAGAGACCGGACCCAGAACTTCAGCCACAGGAAAAGGTCCAAGGAAACGAGGAGAGAATTTCCTGTTGGACCCACGGACCTTGATGTCCCGGGAGGAGAGCCAGACCATCTGACCTGGGGTGTAGGTAGGCGTCGGCCGTCTGTGACGGTCAGCAATCCGGTGGTTGCGCTCAGCAGTACGTTGGAGTGCTGCACGAGTCTGAGTCCATGTGCGGAGGGCCTGGCGCAAAACCTGAGGGACTGAGGTGGAGGAAGCAGAGTCGGAGGGAAACAGAGGAGGATGGTATCCAAGTGAGACTTCAAATGGGGACTGACCTGTGGATGACGAGGTGCGGGAATTGTGTGCATATTCCACCCATAGCAGCTGCAAACTCCATCCGGCAGGATTGGAAGAACAGATGCAGCGCAGCATAGCCTCCAGTTCCTGATTCATGCATTCCACTTGCCCGTTAGTCTGTGGGTGAAAGCCGGAAGTGAGACAAACCTTGGCTCCCAGGTGATGGGCGAAGTCAGACCACACACGAGAGATGAACTGGGGGCCATGGTCAGACAGGATCTCGCTGGGCAATCCATGAAGACAGAAGAGATGTTTAATGAAGAGGTTGGCAGTCTCGGTGGATGACGGAAGGGATTTCAGAGGAACCAGATGGCATGCTTTCGAAAAACGGTCAAAAATAGTGAGAATGACAGTGAACCCTTAGACATGGGAAGACCAGTTACAAAGTCCAGAGCAATATGGGACCATGGGCGATGGGGAACAGGCAGAGGCTGGAGGAAACCCTGAGGAGGTTGGTTACTGAATTTGCATCTGGCACATACCTGACAGGCGCTGATATATTCTTTAACATCACGGTACATGGAGGGCCACCAGAATGTCCTTCTGATGAGAGCAATAGTCCTGCCAAGGCCTGGGTGAATAGAAAATCTGGCGGTGTGGGCCCAACGTATGAGAGCTCCACGGGTGCAGGTAGGGACATAGATCTTATTTGGGGGCCGGGTACCTGGATTGAGATCCTGCTGCTGAGCTTCCAGGACCTTGTTAATAATATCCCAAGCAATGGAGCCGACTATGCAGGAAGCAGGTAAGATGGTGATAGGCTCCACCTCTCTGTCGGAGGCATACTGTCGAGAGAGGGCGTCAGGGTCTGTAAGATATGACAAAGTTAAATCAAGAGAAGAATAATGACCAACGAGATTGGCGGGGATTCAGTCTCTTAGCCTCTTTTAAGTACGACAAGTTTTTATGGTCAGTCCAGATGGTTATTGGATGCTCAGCTCCCTCCAGCCAGTAGCACATTCCTCCAAAGCCAACTTTACTGCCAACAGTTCACGATCACCCACATCGTAATTCTGCTCGGCTGGGGAAAGGCATCACAAGATACTCAAAGTGTCCGAGAGGAGTCTTGAATGCCGTCTTCCATTCGTCTCCTTCACAAATTCTGACCAGGTGGTAGGCGTTGCTCAGATCTAATTTAGTGAAGATGGAAGCATCATTAACGGGTTCGAATGTGGATGATAGCAGAGGCAGAGGATACTTATTCTTGAAGGTGATAAGATTTAAGCCACGGTAGTCGATGCAGGGGCGGAGCGAACCATCTTTTTTTGAAACGAAGAAAAACCCGGCGCCCAGGGGAGAAGTGGATGGTCGTATGATGCCAGAGGCTAGGGATTCTGAAATGTAATCAGACATACAGGCCTGTTCAGGTTTAGAAAGACTGCCCAGCTTACTGGTGGGTAGAATAGCATCCGGGACGAGGTCAATTCCACAGTCATACGGGCGATGAGGAGGTAGAGAGAACGCTCGGTCTTTACTGAACACTTGTTGAATGTTGTGATATTCAGCAGGGACTCCAGTAAGATCGGGTGATTCCTGAGGAGGGTTATTGGTGGTCTGGGCAGGAAGCGGAGCTGAAAGGAGACAGTGAGACAGACAGTAGGGGCTCCAGACAGACACAACCCGGTCTTCCAGTCAATTTGTGGGTTGTGTAAAACTAACCACTCATGGCCCAACACAACTGGCGACTGGGGAGAAGGACAAATGTAGAAACTCAAAGTCTCATGATGGTTACCAGAGATTTGTAGGTTAATGGGAACAGTGCGATGCGTTATGGTTGTGAGTGAACAGCCATCCAACGAGGAAGCGCGGATGGGGGTAGACAGAGGAATAGTAGGAATTTTGAGCTGTTGTACTATGGTTTGATCCAGGACACTTCTCTCGCACCCAGAGTCCACTAGCGCCTGAGTAGAAACAGTCTGTTGGTTGAAGGAGACAGCACAAGTTAAACTGCACCGGGAATTCAGGGTGCCAGGAATTCCACCCATTAGTGATCCCGGTCCTACTGATGGGCCCTGGTTTTTGGCTGAACCGGACAATTTTGCAGCAAGTGACCAGGCTGACCACAGTAAAGGCAGAGGACTAGGGAACGACGTCTAGCTTTCTCCTCAGAGGTTAAATGCGCTTGTCCTATCTGCATAGGTTCCTCAAGGTGAGCCGGAGGGGAGTGTTGGTGGGTGTGGTGAGGTCGTTGCTGTGGAGCATCAACAGGGAATGGTCTGAAGGTATGTGTCTTGTATCTCTCCTTAAGACGTTTCTCATTGTTAGCGGCCAGCTGGACCAGGGACTCAAGGTTCTCGGTTCTCGGCAAAACGCTAATTGATCCTTGATTTTTTCATTAAGTGCCTGAGAAAAAGCGTCCCTAAGGGAAGGCTCATCTAGTGTAGAAGTGGAAGCAAGAGTACGAAATTCGATGGCGAATTCTAAAACCGATTGTTGACCCTGCTGGAGACTCCATATTTGTTTAGCTATTTCGGCTGGGGATTCGGACTGATCAAAGATTTGATTAAATTCGGCTAGGAATGTTGAGAGCGTTCCCTGTAGAAAAGTAGATTGCCGACTTCTAGCCTCGGCCCATTGTAGGGCTCTACCACGTAACAGACCGATGATGTAAGAAATTTTAACCGCATCATTAACAAAAGAATCAGGTGATCTATCGAAACCCAACTGACAGAGTAACAGAAAACAGCGGCATTTTCCTGGTTCGCCGGAGAATGTTTCTGGTTGAGGAGATTGCGTAACCCGGAAACTGAACGTGTTGCTGAACCGGAAGCGAAGCCCGAGACGAAGCTACGGAAGTAGCGGCAGGAGGCGGTGTAAGTCTCTTGTTTACCTGTCGTATGGCAGAGTCAAGCTGGAATAAGCGCTGATTAACGAGTGACAACTGATCAAGGGCTGAACGGATGGAACCTTCATGCTGGGACAAGGTACCTGCCAAAGCTGCGGGGAGTGATTCTTCAGTGAGGGTGTTTGTGTGGCCGGTTGATTCTGTCATGTTGTGGGTAATGTATTTCACCGAGGACATGAAGAATCACACGAGAGAAGAGGTAAATAAAAATACAAGTGTTTTTATTTTGAATGTGAACAGAAAAAAACTAGAACTAAGGGCGCTGCTTCTATGAACAGGAACAGGATGGTACCGGAATCTATGAAGATAAAAACAGAAGGTGGGCGAGGCCAGAACCAGAAAAATCAGGATAATATGAGTCCTTAACTAAAAGTTCTTACGGTCCGAAGCCAGGATTTGAACGGAGACGAGACTGGAAGTGGTTGGACCGGGTGAGATAGTTCTGAGCGTGGGAAGGCGGGCAGGTGTGGAGAATGGAGACCGGAGGATCCTTGAGTGGCGAGACGTGAGACAACTCCAGGCAAGGTAGGTGGTGCAGAACAGGATACTAGGACAGGATACAAAAATCATTAGTTCAGGATCGCAGAGACAAACGCAGATTCAAGGCTAGATGCTACCCATGTGAGAGTATCAACCGGCACTGGGGTTCTTCTTCTTCTTCTTCTTCTGGGGTTTAAATGGCAGTTGGCACACAATGAATGGTGCATTACCGCCACCAACTAGTGTGGAGTGTGGTCTGGAATAGCGCTCAAAAACACACACACATATATATATATATATATATATATATATATATATATATATATATATATACACACACATACATACATCAAATTCTCCCAAACACCCGTATCTCCTTCCGGCACTGGGGTTGAGTCACGCCACTCCTTAAATCCTCTGCACCTCCAATTAGTGGAACTCCCAACAGCTGTGAAGACTGCCGCGCCCACCTGCAAACACAGAGCTGAACACCTCACCAGTAGATGGAGGCAAACCGTGACAGATGTTTGTAGTCTTTTGAAAAACTGCTGGCTTATCAAATCCCCCTGATAAATGCAATAATATGAATAAATTCCACACTTACTAATCATGATTACTTGTTTGCCTTTAGGTAGTCAAACTATAGTTCTTGTCTGATTTCTCACCTGACATTGTGTTGTTCTATAGGCCTATGTAAAGTATAAAGGCAACCACACTGTCCAGTTCAGTGTTTCCCTCACAGAGGCGTAGCCGTGGCGACCCGCCACGGCTGAAATCCCACCGCCACGCCTACAAGATCCCAAGTTTTATTGCTTTTTTTTCTTTCTTTTATTTTTTTTTTCGCCGTTTCCCAAAGAAGCAGCGGGAACTACTGTGTTGTTGCTTGTGATCACAGCCGGCAGGCAGCAAGGAGGAGGAGCCAGGGCAGGGTGGTTACAGCTAGTGATGAGCGTACGGACAGGGCCAGATTAAGACTTCGTTGTACCCTGGGCCAGGCCCGGAGTGGCTAATCGGGAGGGTCTGGAGAATTCCCGGTGGGCCGCGCGATGTTTGGGCCGCATGGGCCGGTGCTCTCGTTTTTGTTTTTTATCATTTTATTTTTATTTTTTGGTGCCGGTGTTCAGTCATGGCACTGAGGCCGCCGGGCTGATCACATACGCTCCTCCCGGCTGTCTCTGGCTGTCTCTACCTGCAGGCTGCAGCTCGTTTTTTTTTCCCCCGTGTGCGCCTGTGCGCACCACGTGACCACGCAGTTGACGGAAAGATGGAAAGTAGAAAGAGCAAGGGTGGCGCGGAGAAGGCAAGAATTAAAAAGAGGAAAGCGCTGGAAACAGATGCAGCTAAATGTGCAAAAATGAGCACCTTTTTTTCTCAAACAAGCTTGCGGTCTTTAACTTCAAATGAAGATAAAACGGGTAAGGCAAGTCAAGATGTTAAACTTTACCGGCTGCAAATCACCATTCAAGTTAATTAAGCATCAATAATGAATTATATGGCGTCATGACATAACGTTATGTAATATAGTTAACAGTATGATGTGACTGATGCCACCAAACTGTCTTGTAGCCCCTCAGAGTCAAACACAAGATCCAGTAGGCCTAATAAGCACCAGGCAGAAGCCCACAATTCCAGAGCGGGCATGTACAGGTAGGATTACTTATTGAGTCAGTGAACTGAATATTATTGAAATTTATATGATGAAAACTATCCTGGCTCTATATGAAAGTGTTCTAAAATGCTAGATGATTCAGCATTGATCAGAAAGCGTGTAAAAAAGGAAAATGAATGCTGAATTGTGACAATTTTCACACAATGTAGTGTCAGAAGAAGAGCCAGGAGCCAGCAGTGAGGGTATTGCTCCTGTTGGGATAGAAGGTGAGCCAACTCATGTGCAAACAAGCAAACATCAGTTTCATTATAATAATTTTAATGTCCAAATAATAGTAGTGACCTGATGTATTTTTATTAGTAAATGCACAAAGCCCACAACAGATCGCTATTAGAATGAAAGTAAAATTAAATAAGCCTGCATATTTTGCCATAGAAAATATTTTCATTGGTTACAAAAATGTGTTTTCCATATCAAATGTGCCAAAGCTTTACAGATGATTATTTTAATTGTGTGCAGGCGAGTCTAGGGAAACTGGAAAAAGTGTGAAAGGGAGTGCTGAGTCATTTCATTTTAAAGATTTGAAAATCTCAGAACAGCTGTTTGAACAGAATGTAGATTGTTATATTGTTGGAGAATGTGTTGTAAAGAACAATGTTGGAGATGTGCACTGATGTTCAAATAAACCTACATTGTAAAGCAACTCTTTCTTGCACTGAATTACAAGGCTTTACTGAGTAGTGTGCTTTTGTAGACTATACATATAAAGTTCTAGCATGATTTTAATAATAATTCGTTAAGTGGGCCGGTCTGGGGTCTGAAACTCCAGGGCTGAAAATGTGTCCCACTCCGGCCCTGCCCTGGGCAACAATATTCAAGGGCCCCATCATCACGACCCAAGGATCACCATAATATGGTCACATACAGAATATATTACTGTAATATGCAGTAAATATACTCAATACTTGAATGCCTGACTTCACGTAACCCGCTCAGGGTAACCTTTGATCCACCTTGTGTGGACTGACCAATGAGGAGAGAGTCTTAACTTGAGGCCCTCTCTTCATTGGTCAGTCTACAAGAGACTGACTCTCAACTGATGTTCAAAGCGAACAGTCTCTGTGCTGCGCAAAAGCCCGGGTGGACAGTTTGTTTAATACAGGGTGATCATATTTCCATTTCCAAAAAAGAGGACAGGGGATCTGTGCCTATGACGTCACACTATGGCAACGCCACACAACGCTGGGACCCATTTTTTTGTAAGAACTAAATTAATATCAGATTCTGTCAATAAAAGGGCTCTAAAACAATAAATACTTAGCATATTTACTGCAAAATCTCATTTTTCTGCTTTAGTGCTGCAACAAGGTTTTATTAATAATAAATTATAACTTTTGTTTTAGTACAGCATCGGTACGCTTCCTCTGTACAGATTATTAAGGATGCATGTTTCAGCTGTGAGATTAGACGATAGGATCAATGAAAAAATAAGTTGTCACACACTCCATGGAAACTTTCAGAGAATCCACAAATAGTGGCTTTCAGATGGTTTTGTTACTTTTTGCAAGTTTAGAAAAGAAGCAGATGAGACAGCGTGTCTGATAATTTAGTTTTTCATCTGATAATATTAGAACATGTCAGTAATGTCTGAGGGGCTTTTATAAACACTGTATAACTAACACTACTGGAGAGGGTATGAATTACACAGAGGCTTCTGGGGAGCCCAGATGGTGGTGGTGGTGGGGGTGGGGGGGTCATTTTGCCTTGGCCCCCAAAATGTCTTGAAACGGCCCTGGGTGTGTGACTGAGTTGTGAAGGTGATCTGAATTGTATCAGATGTATAAATATTACACGTGTATAACTTATTGTTTTGCAGGTAAAAACGTGTAGTGGAGATAAATCTACCTACATTTTACTTTTCAACACTTTGTTTTGTTTTTTTGTTTTTATTTAACTATATTTTCCTGTCCTGTCTGTCTCTCTTCTTCCTGCATCTCCTCTAAACTCTCCAGAAAATCTGCTGCCTGGATTCTTACTTTTTCACCTCATCAGTTACTTTTGAGCAGATCAAAGGGATCTCCTGACCGCAAAGCGGAGAGCGCGTTTCGATGCGTCAGTGAGGTGAAATCACCGCAGCACAGGTGATGAGCTCCGCAGTGGCAGAGCTCTTCAAGCACAAATAAGACAGAAAGTAGAGAACATGTGCGGACATTAACGATCGTGTGTTAATTATAGTTTTTTGGTTGCGCCACTTTGAGAATGGACCGTGCGCTGGACGCAGCAGCCTGGAGCGCTGCGCACCGATCATCGCTCTGCCGCTCTCTGCTGAAAAGAGTCCATGAATGATAATATAGAATATAGGTAGAAAACTTTTTTCCGGCTCCCCTGAATGTGTATATACAGCTCCCCCATCCCTGCTCCTGGATGAAAAGCCGGACATTTTCATCAATACAAGAACCCGGACATCCCGGACAGAGTGAAAAGCGGACATGTCCGGGGAAAACAGGACGTACGGTCACACTAGTTTAATATAAAGCAGGAGATTACAGATACAGTAATTTGCTCGTGCCCTTGCTGCCCTGGGCCCTTTAGAATTTGTGGGCCCTGGGCAATTGTCCAGTTGCCCATATGGTTAATCCGGCCTTGCTTACGGATAAAGCATTTTTGACGAATACAAGCATGAAACGAGTATAAAACTCGTAAATATCTGTAATCGTGCTGAAGGAAAATCCTCATTGGGTAACTGACTGTCTTCACGCTCTGTGATTGGCCAGTCACATTGAGCGCCCGCCCCTCCCTACACACGAAACTCTGCAGCCGGGATGGGAGCTCAGTCCGCTCGGCCCAGGCATCCACGCGCACACACAGACAGTAACGGATCTCTGTGCTTGCTTCACTGTAGCCCACGTTTCTTCGGTACTCCCTACGTTTTCTTCAGCTCGCCTCTTTTTCAGTTCAATATTTAAAGTTACTTTTTCGTAACGTACGTGGTGCATTTGACAAGACAGAGCTGAAAACGGCTCGTGCTGCGTCGGTCACTGCCTCCGCTCCGGTCAGGTTTTTTAAAATTATTTTAACTCTCTCTCCCTCTCTCTCTCTCCCTCTCTCTCTCTCCATCTCTATCTCTCTCTCACACACACCTTAATCAACATTGTTTTGTTTAACTGTGTGTGTGGGGAAAAATGCCAACAACGTTAGGAAAAAATCAGTTTAATAAAAAAAAAGTTGTGTTTGGTTCTCGTATTTCATATTTCCTAGTTCCTACTGCACGAGTTCAGATACATTAATTCATGCACTTAAATATGAATGTTCTGATTTTACTGAAAAACGTGTTCTGTAAGGCTTCCTTTACTATTGTGATCAAAAATATTTAATCCCAGTTCTGAGGCTGCTCTGTAAATAGTTTTCAAATGAACAATAGTTTATAAATAAACAACTTCTGATCAATCCATATCAATTTCAGATTTCAAATAATGTATTGATGTAAACCACAACCATTAATTTCCAAATAATAAATAAGAGGTGCATTCATCTGTGTTTCTCCTTTGATCTGCATTAGTGATATTTTCAGCACCAGAACAATGAAGCAAAGAAACAGATTCCTGAGTTTGTTAGTAATTTTATTTATTAGGTGCATCTGACCTGTTCTATTTTTCTCTGAAATTAGATCAAATCAGTCCTTCTATGGGTTGTCTCCTCTCTGCACTATAAAAGTTTACTTTATTATAATGTTCACCGTAATGCATCTTGATGTTCTTAACAAATGAATAAAATCAAAGATATTGGTCAATAATGCCAAATATGTACATTTGTGTTTCAGTCATTTTTATACTGGCTTAAAAATGCTTCATTAAGTCTACTAAGCAGGGGTGTAGAGTGTTTTTAATAGGGCCAGCCCAGTAATGATCTTGGACCAAAATTCAGGGGGCAGAAAGTCAAATAAAGGGGGGCAGAAGGAGATGTTTTCCCAGACGCCAAGAAAAATTAAATGCCAAATCCCCCTGCAAAGTGTGTCACCGAGAGTTTAAAACAGAAATTATTCTTGTGCAAATATTGGTGTATTCACCTTTAATACTAGTTATTAAAATGCAGCAGTTGCTGGATTGGTGCAGTTCAAAGTGGAGTGCGTCTAATAAAACAATATTAACATAAAGGTGAGACGTGTCATAATTTCACATCCCCCTTCACCACCACCACCACCACCACCACAGCTGGAAAAATTCCTAGGGGAAACACTGCAGTTACATTGGTAATTGTAATTTCAGGATTTGTTGTGCGGCTGTCATGATCCGCCCCTGCCCTTGATTAGTCCCTATTGGTTTCACCTGCCCCTTGTTAACATGCCCATGTGTTCCTGATTTTCCCCAGTGTATTTATACCTCCTGTATGTCCTGTGTCAGATCATTGTGGTTTGTCATCGTTGTCTCGTGCTGTTCGTTCCCGATCTACCATTAAATCATTTTTTCTTTATCCATGCCTGCAGTTTTGCCTCCTGGTCAGCTCCACCACACATGGTCCCCCTCCAACTACTCCGCAACGTGACAGCGGCGAGTCATGACCAAGCTGTCCTGCGATGTCTGCCGTGCCAGCCTGGTGATGGATGCTGCATCTGCCTGTGATGACCAGAGCTACCATTTTCTGACTCTGAAGAACAACGTGGGTCTTGTGGTCCCATCTAAAGGTGCTGTGAGGGTCATCAGAGCAGCAGAGTGGGCAATTCGCCAGGCAACAGTGGGCAGACGATCACAGCCCATCAAACCACTGGAGGTCATCTACATTGTGTGCAAGAGGATCGGGTCAGAGGATGTGTTTTTGCTTGGGGAGCACATCAGTGAGACACAGTACAGAATTGAGTCTCACTCCCATACACTGTTGACATCTATTGTCTCCCTGTTCTTTAAGCTGACGATGCACCACATTGCAAGATTAGCAACTCTTGGCTTTCAGTGTGACAGAGTGAGACGGAAGCTCACAAAAGCTGTCCTTTTCAAAGGTCAGTAGGAAATCACAATGTGCTTTAGCATCTGTCAATAGATCTGCTATTTTTAATCAAAAACATGTATAATCTGTAATAAACAAGTTTTTCTTAACTGTCAGTCTGTCATTCATTTACTCTTAAATTTTTGAAGTGTTTATCTAGCACTTTAACTCTCAATTATCCCAGTTTTCTCTTCTCAAACTTTCATTTTAAATGGGGTGCAGGTTGAAGGTGTAAATAAATATAAATTATTATAACTTGCCAAAGCCAGTATATATTAGTTTCACATTACTTGCAAATATTAAAGTCAACGTAAATAAAATATAATCTGTACATATTTTGTCTTTTTGTAAATATTTTCTCAGTCGTTGAGGTTCTAGAGTTGTTTTGCTTTTTGCTTTTTTTTTGGACTGGGTGTTTTAACTTAATTTTGTTTGCTGCGTCTGTGCATTTTAATTTATTTTTTTGGTTTGGTTTTACTATTTTCTGTAAATTAATTCAGGTATTTGAGTTTTATTTATAAGTTGATATGGTAAGTTATAAGGTATCTTAAAACTTATATTTACGAGTTGACCTCAGTTTACAAACTACAGCAAGTTAATCAGAAGCACACCTTGTTGACATTAAAACAGTAAGTCTAACATGTATTTCATAGCCACGTCTCTACGGTTTCTAAAAAACAAACCGTATGAAAATCGGTAGAAATTTGAAAAAGTTATGAGTTGTTTAAATAGCGCATGCACCACTAAACACCAGTGTTAGAGGGGGGCAGCTGTCCGAAGTAAGATGGCCGCTGCGTAGGACGTCGGGGTCCATTGACGAACAGCGCCGGTGAGGAAGACGTACCCATTATCCTCATTGTGCCACCTTGTGGAATAATCGAGTAATTGTTTCAAACAGAAAGTCTTTGTTTAACCAGCAGTGGTTTGATCAAGGAATTATCTTTGTACATGATATTATGGATAAAGATGGTGAAATATTACAGCTACAGAATTTTAAATACAAATTTAATAACATTCATACGTAGGCAAAGATAAACTCGTGAGATCAAGGCGGCCGCAGACTTTGGAGCAAGGCGCTGCAGTTGCTCTCCACCGGCTGCAAAACCTAGAGGATGACGGGAAACGCCTGGCTCTCACCTGATCTAAGATCTGATTGGTTCATATTTTGATCCAAACATCCGGTGGTAGAACATGAAATGTTAGTTGGCCACATGTATTCTGTAAATCATGTTACGTTGATGATGACAACTATATAGGCCATAAAGAGGAATGTGTTCTGTGTTCTTTTGTCATGTTTCCTATGAGCACACTAAACCTACAGCTGATAACCTGTACTTATTAATAATAATTATTACAGTCATGTCTTCATATACAATATATATCCAGAAGCACGTGAGGATGTGTTTCAGCTGCTAACAGGCACCATAATTACAATTATTATTACACTCATATAATTAGACTTAAGTTTTTTGCTAAATGGAAAGAGAAAACGACTGTTAGAATGAGATCAAATGAAAGGGAGGGCTAGATGTTGCTAATGCCAAAACACTGTAGCATTTTATTTTGAAAGTATTTACAGGAAGTGTTTCTGCCAACTATTTTGTCTTTATAAGTGTAGTTTCCTATTCTCATTCTCTTCTTCCTTATCCTTAATATTAATATTTACAAGATGAATAAAAACAGGCTTTTTTACAGTTTCATCGAGATACAGAGGTTAAAAATAAAAATCAGAGTTTAGTTTTAGCTTTTCACCACTGGAGGGCGACAATCCCCCGTTCTCGCTCAGGTCTTGAACAGTCTATGTATGTATGTACAGTCTATGGTCTTGAAGCGCTGTAGCTGTAGGAATGTGTACAGTCGCGCAACGCAACTTGTAATACATATTATTTTTTTCAGCGTGAGAAATTGGAAGTGTGGCATGAGAGCGTGGATAAATGCGTGTCTCATTGCGTGAGAGCTGGCAGACCCTCTTTGCTAAATTTGTAAACGCACTTGGGTGATTTTATTTTGAAAAACGGAAAAGGAATCTATTTTGTGGAAAAATAGGTCCAAACTTCCGGCTAGATTTGGGTTTCGCAGGTCGATAAATAATTTACTTTCCTGTTCAGGAGTCCTCGTCGTCAGGTAACTTTGACGCATTTAAATGAGGACTTGTTTCCATCGTTATTAATTCCGCTCATCTTGCTAACGTTACAGCTGGGTTTCATTATAAAAGCCGTTGAGTTTCTGGCAGCAGTTATTTAAAAAAAACAATTTCCTGTTCGGCTGGCGAGCGACAGCTCAGCGTTAGCTCACAGGTAACGTTAACAACTTGGTATATCAGAGTCATGCCGCTTCTGTCGCCTGATCTGTGGGCCTTAAAATTATTGTAACATATTTTAGTGACACACAAATAGACCGCGCTGTTCTGGTTGTTTCTATTGGGAGAAGGTTGTGTTCTGCGGTTGTTTACATTGTGTACTTCATGATCCGTCTGACGCTTTGCTAACGTTATTCAACATCCGCCTGGCAGCTTTTCGCTAAAAATGTCGATATTTGGTTCACATATTCGGTTTGTGTGTGTTCCGCATCGAATATATGTGGTCCCTATGATCTCACAGTAATCATGTAAAGTACTTTAATGTAACGCACAGCATCAGTGATGTGAGCACAATAACATGCATACTTTACGTGACTGCAGCACATAAGCGCCCTCATTTTCTGCATTTTGCTTCCAGTTAATCTGACTTTGATCTTGATCTGTATTATTTCTCAGTATTTTTTATATTTGGCTTGTGATCTGAATTTCCATTCATGAATGATGAATTATTCAAGTGAAGAAACCAACTCTTTTGTCTTTAAGGACACTGCACGTTATTGTCTTTGAGTTTAGGATCCTCTTTGTGCTTAAATAATCCACAGGTTCGTATGACGTGAAGCGTTAAACACAGAAAATATCTAATTATGATTTATGAAACAGAATTTTACTGTAAATAAGTTTTAAAGAAATCATCTAATGCAGATTAAAAAGCTTAGATACTAAAAAACCTGATGCCTATCGATGCAGGCTGCTTGCAATCAAAATACAAAGAGTTACTCGAGACTAAATCTAAGTTCATTTTCCCAAACTAATCAGGGATCAGAAAAGGTTATTTTAGATTCCTAAAGGGTCATGTAACAGAGTAAGATGGCTTTGTTGTTATTGTGCAGCTCAAGGTCGAGTGAGTGAGTGAAAGTGGGGGGGATAGTAAATACCGTAAATCCTCTAATACAGGCCGGTATTCAATTAAAGGCCGGGTCTCCAATTTTGGCCGGTGTCAGAGTCAGCGGAGGTAAATAATGGCCGGTCTCTTATTGTGGCCGGATGGAATGTGGTAACAAGCAAGTACAAGCGTCCCAGCGGCAGGGTTATAGTCCCTAAATCAACCAGCAGGGGGCAGTAGGGGTTCACGCAGACATTTATTAGGCTTTTTCTTCAAGCTTTATAACGCTTCAGACACGATCCTCTATCACGCTCCTACCACACAGAGTCACGGTGTCAGTTAACCATGCTAATTCAACCCGCTCCACAGAACACACATCACCTTCCCTGTGGCTTACATAACACTCACACAACACGCAAATCAGCACATAGGAACTAGCAGAACGATAGGAAACACATATAACACAATACCCAGAATGCACCTGGCTTACAACCCCAGCCAGGTCATTACACTATCAAGTTCAAAGAGAACGTGCTGATTATGCTGCAGAACACTATGGGGAGCAGCAGTAGGGGGTGTATGAACTACAGTAATCCCTCGTTTATCGCGGTAGATGCGTTCCAGACCTGGCCGCGATAGGTGAAAATCCGCGAAGTAGGGACTCCCAGCATGCCCCTCGCGGGGATTCCCTCCACGTCGCATCTACGTCACAAACCGCGGCTATAAACGGAAGTCGCCTTTACAGCTCAGTCATCGTTTCTTCAGATTCATGATCAGAGTTTCCAACCTACCGATCAATCCAATGAACTATCAGCTCATAGTAAGTTATCTTACTTACTTCTGGAAAGCCCGGCATTTCTGTGTCACTTCGTTGACGCTCGAACGCTCGGGGGTTTCCTAGAGCAGCCGGCGTTTCACCGACGCTCTCACTTCCGCGTCTGTGAAACCACGCTCCCTATTGAATTATCGTATGATCACATTCTCTGTGATCAGCAATGCGCTGTGCCAGACCGTAGGTACTGACACGCGATCGTTCATGTCGGTTCAATTCCTTTAATGTTTTCTGTCTTTTATTTGCGCCTGATGCATTTCGCTGCATGCTGTGGAGCGGGGCGGTGCGCGCATCAACTTGTCCTCCAACGCACTGATCACTGATACGGCCGCCAAACAGCGAGCGCTCCGCTGTTTTTGCGGTCGGTAGATATTTTAGAACTGCAGTTCAAAGGTAACTCATGAGGTGAATATATATGAACCCAGGCAGCAGTTTTTCTTTAGGATTGAGAGGAGATGCAGGAAGATAATAAACAGACAGGACAGAAAAATAGTCAAATAAAAACAAGTTAGTTTTTGTACCTGCTGTTGCAACAAACAGACACCACTGAAGGTCATCAGAAGTGAGGAACAGAAAATGAAATAATTATTTTAATGTTTAGAGCAGCAGGAACTCCGAGAGGCTGCAGGCACATCAGTGAGTTTGCGGCTGCTGCGCAGGGGGAGGGGGGAGAGGGCTGAAGCAGAAACTACCGTTGTTAAAAGAAATGTGTTTAACTTTGAAAATGTGGGCACAATTTTAATTGTCAAAAACTCCAGCAAACCATTAGTTCATTTTGCTCAAATAGAAATAGAGGCCTGCCTCTAATACTGGCCCTCCTTCCAATAAAGGCCTGGAGCTTGATGAGCTTGAGTCAAATACAGGCCCGGGCCTGTATTAGAGGATTTACGGTAGATGGAAAAGGGGGAGAACATTTTAGACTTTCTGAATCAAGTTGTTGTTTTTTATCCAGGTGTTATTACCAGAATCAAAATAAGACACAATATCATGTGCTGATCAATACCATCATAGGTCCATATAATTTCAGTTATTTCTACCTACATGTAATTTAGGATCCGTAGAAATATATTCCATTAGCTTGGCCTGTACCTCTGATTGTCATTTTGGCTTTTCAGGAAAAGTTTGCCACGTCCCATCTGAGGCAGAATACAGACGCTGTGAGTGGATCATCAGGCAGTCTCCCTATGTCAGGCCGAAACGGGTCTGCCAGTAAGTCAGACTGCCGGATCTCTGAGGACTGCAGCGTCCCAGATGTTGAGCTGATGGAGCTCGGGCCACTGCTGGAGGAGGGAGGGGGGCGGCAGGCGCCCTCTAAAGGTGTCCATCCAGAGGTATGGGAGTTTTTGCAAAAGTTTTTTTTATTTTTTATTTTTTGTAGCTGTCTGTGTCACTGCAATAGTAATCTCCTGTGATATATATTTAAAGGGAGCAGCAATGCTGGCTGAGGATGACGATGAGGATGATGATGAGGTGGGAGAAGTTCTGACTTTACCTCTTCAGGCTCACCATGCCATGGAGAAAATGGAGGAGTTTGTACACAAGGTAATTATGCATTTTTAGTATATTAAACAATATCATAAATATGATTTCTTCTTTACTGTAACAACATTAAGTTGACAGGGATGCTGTGGTGTGAGAAGTGGAGCTTATGTCACTCTGAGACATTTTCTGCATTATTAAATAATGCATTGGCTACTTTAAATCACCTGATACTCAACTCATTGTCCAGCATTGTATCAGTTTTTACAAAAGGATCTAGTTTAAGGCAGGTGGATAAAATTGTTCCAACAATAAGTAAAAAAAAAACTTTACAGCTAAAAATATGAAATGTGTTTCCGTAATACCTCTAAGGCAGTGATCTCCAACTCCCTTCCCCGAGGGCCAGTATTGAGCATGTTTTAGTTGTTTCCCCTAATCCAGCACACTTGATTCCCCTGTTCAGCAGCTCATCAGGCTTTGTAAATCACTTGCTGATTAAAATCAGGTGTGTTGAAGCAGGGAAAACAGTCAAACCTGCTGGATAGCGGTCGTCTGGGAAGGGAGAGATCTCTGCTCAAAGGCATGTCTAGATTATATTTGGCCTTTCAAAATCAAAATTCTTATAATTCCACTTTTTTTACACTGGTTTTCTCAGACTCCTGTTTTAATGGGTGATTGATAATGGAGGTTTTCTTCTGTTCAGGTTTGGGAGGGTCGCTGGAGGGTCATTCCCTTCCATGTCCTGCCAGACTGGCTGAAGGACAACGATTACCTCCTACATGGACATCGACCTCCTATGCCCTCCTTCAGGGCCTGCTTTGGAAGCATCTTCAGAATTCACACTGAGACGGGAAACATCTGGACTCATCTCTTAGGTGAGCACAAAATAATAAATAAATACATTAAAAAAATATATATATTTTTTTTTTCTCGATTTAAATGTTTAAAATTTCATTTTATTTAGCTTTTTCTCTCCCCAAATTCCAGGAACGAGTCAAATCTGTTATTTTGTCTTCCTCAGGGTGGATCTTGTTTGTTTGTCTGGGCACTTTAACCATGTTGCGCCCCAACATGTACTTTATGGCACCACTGCAGGAGAAAGTTGTGTTTGGGATGTTCTTCCTGGGAGCTGTGCTCTGCCTCAGCTTCTCTTGGCTTTTTCATACTGTCTACTGCCACTCGGAAAAAGTGTCACGCACGTTCTCCAAGTAAGGGTTCATGCAGTCTAAAAATATGATTTTTTTTTTTACACGCTCACAAGCTGCTCTGATAAAACCATACAAATAAACGAGAAGATTCATCCATGAGTTCTCAGGATTTTGTCGGAATTTTGTTGATGTTGTGTTCAAGCTGTAATTTAGGTTTGCTGTGACGAACCTTTACAAGCACATGTCTTTAATTCTTCTACAGTCTGACTTTGCCATTCTTAAGTGGAAACCAGCAATTCTAGCCTCAGAGTTTCTCCTCGACACAAATGTTTAAGGTTTTTCTGCTCCGTCTAGTTTTTCTGGGTTTTTGACTGAGAGGTTGATAAAGCTGCAAGTTCAGTCAGCCCACATAGTTCTGCATTTTTGAGCTGTTCCTGATAAGTTGCAGAGGAACTGAGCTGAATCTTGCTGCTGGCATCAATGAAGACCTCTAGTTTGCCTTCACTGACTGCATTGAGTGTTGTTCTGAACACAGTGTTGGAATGCTGTTTTGAAATGTGTGAAATTGTTAGAAATTTTCCAGGTTGGATTAAAGGAGCAATATGTTATAATTCTTCTATTTAAAAAATCACTGAACGGTCTAATGACTCAGTCTTGTTGGAAGGAAGGTTACGTTGAAACAAATTTCATTCTGAGCCAGCTGGAGGGTTATCTTAGTTTTTTAATGGTTGAAGAGGGACATAGTTACTGTTTAGTATCTGCGAGCCCGCAAGATTGCAGCGTCTGCGCCGATCTAACACTGCAGCACCTTCATTTGTAATTCAACGTTAGCAAAAAGCTCGAGTTGTAGAAAACAACTGAGCCAGTAAACAGGAGCAACCCAGAAGTTATCACCCTAAGAAGCCACACTCTAACGTGTGAAGAAGGCTAGAGGCTAACATTGAGCTAACAATGAATTAGAGGCAAATAATCTTACTTCCTTTATCGAGTCGTTCAGAACTATAACGGCAAGCTAACAGTAGGACATCAAACAGCTGCATTCCTCTAATTCTGGAGACATGCTACCGTAATAAGTGTGTAAGTGCTCCCTACCATAAAACACCCATAAGTGCTAACACCTGTTTACTGTGTATGACCCATCTTTGCTTGTCATCTAGAATGTTCTCTCAGAAACTCTCAGAACAGGAGTGAGAGAGTAACTTTTTGTTTAGAAAAATGTATTGCGGTACCCCAATTTGACCTCAGGATGTCGCTTTTACTTCATTCTTACATATTGCTCCTTTAAGTTTAAAAATAAGCATTTATAATTCATTTATAAACTGTTTCTACTCTATTTTCAAAATCTAAGTAATTTAATAATTTGTGCAGGAAATCTAAAGTGTAGAATAGGAAACAGAAAAGCATTCTGTGTTAAGGTAAAAATCACCTGTTTTGCATTCTTTTGAAGGCCCTGCATTTGTCAATGTGACTTTCTCTCCTCAGGCTTGACTACTCGGGCATTGCACTTCTAATCATGGGTTCCTTCGTACCCTGGTTGTACTACTCGTTCTACTGTTCCCCTCAGCCTCGACTTATCTACCTCACCATTGTTTGTGTTCTTGGCATCGCCGCCATCATAGTTGCCCAGTGGGACCGGTTCTCAACACCTCGTCACAGACCTACAAGGGCAGGTGAGGGTGATCTGTGTGTTTGCTTCAGATTATATTTAATGTGTTGATAATTTTTTTCTTCAGTGAGTACCAGGAGGACATTGGTTAGATACTGTTTGTGAAATAAATAACAGCTCATTTTATCTTGAGATCAAATCGTAGATATTTGCAGTAATTCTAGTACGGTAATTCCTCCTCTTAGGTGTATTCATGGGTCTTGGATTAAGTGGCATTGTTCCTACCATGCACTTCACCATCGAGGAAGGTTTTGTAAAGGCCACCACAGTGGGACAAATGGGCTGGTTTTATCTGATGGGAGCCATGTATATCACCGGCGCCGGCTTGTACGCAGCCAGGATCCCGGAACGCTTTTTCCCTGGAAAGTGTGACATATGGGTAAGTGTCAAATTATTGGGCTGAAAGTTAAAGGCTTAAATAAAAAATAAGAGTGGCAAAAACATATATAAAACAGAAAGATTTACTCTAGAGAGAGCCAAAGTCACGCCCATCTACTTTCGCACCATGGGTCCCCGGAAGAACTGAAAAATTAATGCAAGTCAATGGAGCTAAAAATGTTATTTTCTAATTGCGCTTGTAATGTGCCATGGATTTCACATATGTTGTCCGTGAATTTTAAAGACACATTTTGATACCAAGAACAAGCTTATTTTCTAACGTGTGAAAATAAGTCCAAGACTACAAATTAGCATCACGGAGGTGACATCATCAAACCAGACACAGAGAAGAAACAGAGGGAAAATGGCTGTAAGTTTAGCGAACTTCAAATCCTTCCTTCAGGAGGAAAAAAATCCACCATATATCTGACCATGTGGTAAGTAGCAGCTATGCTAGAGAAGAAGAGATTCTGTGGTGACGTCGTATATGTGATGTGCCGATATCTAATTCGTAGTCATACTAATTACAAGCTTTTACCAGCTAATAAATCTCAAAATACTTGACAGGCGTGGTTGAAACACCCATCAAGTTTTCATTTAAATTACAGTACAGCATATGTGTGATCCAGGGTCTAAGGCAAAGCTGATTAGAAAATAGCTTTTTTAGCCCCGTTGACTTGCATTCATTTTTTTGTTGTTGAGCCGACTGGAAAGGGAAGACACAGATGAGCCATTCCCATCTGTACCGGGTCGGCCCAGGCCGGGTAGCGTAGGTTGTTTACATATCTGGGTGGCCTGGTATTTTTCCGGGCCAACCAAGGCTCATTCTCAGCCCTCTTCTCGAGGGGGTCTGCTTCAGGCCGACCAGGGCCAACACACCCACTGCTGACAGCAAATTCACACCTTCCATCAAGCCTCTGATTGGTGGGCAGAATCAACCCACATGGGCTTAAGACAAGGATGTGTGGAATCAACCAGGCCAGGCTGGGGCCGACTGGGGCTACCCGGCCCGGGCCGACCCGGTACAGATGGGAATGGCCCATTATTAGGCTCCCTATAAAGAAATACTTTGCAACTTTTTCATATTTAAATTTTTTTTATTTTTTGAGTCAGTATGTGCTAAAATAGCCTTTTACATGGTTCATGAAAGGCCACCCATCCCCTATTGCCCGTGGCCAGAATATTCCACTTGCAACTTCAAAGTGCCGGTCCACACTGTTGGGACCTAGAAAAAATGGAGCTGACATACCTGGCACTGCAGTCTGCTTCCAGCATGTTTTTGCATGTTTTAGATCATGAACAGCTGATTTCTTGCTGTAGTTCTTTTTTAAAACACAGAACAGTTTTGTTACCTGATTTTCCCGCTACGTTTCGTTTGCGGCTGCAAACTTCCTCAGGCTGACGCTGATGGTGGCGTCACTTCCTTCTCCGTTTATCCACGGGCAGCAGAGGACGTTGTCGCCTTCTGCTGCCCGCTCTCCCCTCTCCAACGATGCAGTCCCATGCGCGGTCCAATGTGTAAACTCCATCGTCCCTGTTCATGGTCCCACATCCACGGCTCCTTATTTCGATTGCTTCTTTTATCCATCTTTTGTATTTCTGTCGTTCGGTGTTTACGATCCTTGTGTCGTCCCAGTCCATTATATGGTTTTCTCTTATGCAGTGATCTGTTACGGCTGACTTCTTTATTGTGCTTTCTGCTTCTTCTTTTGCTGCTCTTGTGTGTTTTCGATTTGCCTCTTTCTCGCACTCCTTTCTATGTTCTATTGTTCGTGTGTTGAGTTGGCGTCCAGTGCAAACTGCAATAAAACATACATTGGAGAAACCGGACGCCAACTCAACACACGAACAATAGAACATAGAAACTACAGCATGGAATTAGAGATATGACACAGCAAGAACACACCTAAAACCCTTTTCAGATTGACATTCTGGAATATGTGTGGACAATTCAATCCGGTTTTTAGGAAGGAATCGGACTTATGTTAAGATGGATGTTAAGCATAATTCTGCGCGCACGAAGATTCATAAGAGATCTGGATGATGAAGCTCAATGGTTAAAGGAATCACAGAAGCGGTGTGAAGCGCTCCGTCCCGCGTCTAGGAGACGGTACCGTAGAAGGCAAGCTGCCATGGTTCGCTGCATGCTACAGGAGCGAGCTATCTAGGTGCGCACAGCGTCCCCCGGTCCCCTCTTCCCTGTCCGGAACTCGACCTCACCAGTCTGAAGCAGCCACCCTGTTACTAGGGGCTTCGTTCGGTTTAATTACAGAAAACGTTATCCGGATGTTTGTATTCAGACACAAAGGTCTCACGGACAGAGTCCGGAACATTTCCGTTTTTCATGGCCTGTCTGAAGGGGGCTTAAGATGTTCAAAGAAGAATACAGCTGATTTGTTTAATTTAGTGATGAATCACTTGTGCAGACACTAAGGAAGGCTGGGGAGACTTTTCAGCTGTTAGATGAAGGTGTTAAAAAGACAAACACACAGCAAGGAGATAGGCTGGGGGATGCTAAAAGCAAACCACAACTGCCTAGTCTCCCTTTAATCAGTGCTCATTTAGATTTAACATGATGTGAATTTGTGTAATACAACAAATCATTGATTCTTTAAAATTCATTGAAACAATTTTTTCATTACTTTTTCTAAACAAATCTGCTTTAGCATTTATTTATTTATTGGTGCAAAGATTTAAAACTCAGGGCATCTACAGCCATGTACACACCTAGCCGTGTTTTTTATAACCAGATAGGAAACAACTTTGGTCCAAACCACCTCATATTCAGCAAGAAAAATCATGTTCTATTTCATCTAGTCTTAGCCCTTAAGCTAGCTGCTATTGGAAGGATGATCTCAGCATCAGCCAATCATGAAGAGCTTAAATGTATGCCCACCAATGGTGGGCACCCCTTGTGGGTATATAAGTGGAGCGACTCCACTGTTCGCCTCCGTTATCTCTTCAAGCCAAGCTTAAGAGCTTCTTTTAAAGAGCAATATTATCCTACAACATTCGACTCACCGACCATGTCCAGCGACGTCAGGACCTGCCCGGCCTGCCAGACGAGCTCCATCTCCAGCGGCGACCTGCACGCCAAGTGTGAGGTCTGTCTCGGGGCTCATCACGCTGGCCTGGCTTTGACCCCCCCAGGCCTCGTGCCCGTTTTGTGCCGCTCTGCCCGTGGCTGAAAAAATCCGCCGGGTCGAGTACTTCACCCCCGCCGCCGACAAGGAATTTCTGGTGGCTGAGACGTACTCGCTGGACAAGGCCTTAGACTTCTTCAGCATCGGTCAGGAGCCGGCTGGCTTCAACCGACCGGACGTCATCGACAGTGAGGAGTACGGCGAGGCTGGCTGCCATAGCCCTTCTTCCCTCCTGGACAACACGGAGGTCGACGAGCCTCGCTCAGTGGGTCCTTCTGCCCCAGTGGCTGCTCCAGGAGCTGCCCGCCATCATCTCCGCGGCTGCGGTCCGCAAGGGGCTAGCAGTGCCGGAACTGGCCCCGCCTGAAGCGGATGATTTGGCAGGAATTTTCGGGGCAACACAGGTGCGCTGTCCAGACCCCATCTGGCCGCGCTTTCCCGCTGCCATAAGCTGCTGGTCCGCCGCCTTCTCCGAGCCTGCCAAGCTCAAGGCGCCGGTTTCCACATATGCGCCCATTACCAAGGTCGAGGGCTTCTCCGACCAAGGCTGGCCATCCGTTCCTCCACTGGAGCCCGACTTGGCCTCGCTGTTTGGCGCCAAGAACCACCTCGCTGGCCCGCAAGCAGTTCCCACTTCTAAGCATGACCAGCTGCTGACGCGGCTCACTGACCGCACACACCAGTGCACCTTCCAGACCGGCGCTGCAGGAAATAACATCGCCCTTCTTGCCTTTGGCATTTCCAAAATGGTGGAAGAGCTTGACGCTCCTGCTAAGTCAAAAACCATTATTACTAAAACTGCTGATGCCATTCTCAATCTGTGTGCTGCTGTACTCACCGGTTCTGCTCGCATTGCTGCCTGGCAAACCCTTATTCAGCGGGCCCTGTGGCTCAAGGCCCTGCCCTCCATTCCTGAACACCTGCACAGGGAGATGCTGGAAGGCCCCATCACCTCTGACATTCTCTTTGGTCCCCGTCTTAGGAGCGTCATCGAGAGGGCTCAGAAGACAGCTGAACTGTCATCTACGGTGCGAGACCTGGTCCACCCTCGGTCAGCCTCGCACTCTGGCCATTCCTCCAGAGGATGGGACGAATGGCGCGGAAACTTCAGGCGCCCAGCTGCACCGCCCGTCCTGCGGAGCCGGCCTCCCGCTTCGGCTCCACCTCAGCGGGACCAGAGAGTTGGCGGCCAACGGTTCCGAAAGAGCCAGCAGACGCCGTCTTGGCAGTCACAGGCGCAGGAACCTCGCCAGAAGCATCCACGAAAATGACTCGTTGGGGGGAATGTGTGTGCTTATGACTGTAATGTTGATGATGTTGGTTTTGAAATAAAACCCAAAAAACGTCACTTGGAGAGCACAATCCTACAGTCCTCTGCCGAATCCTCACACATGTTCCCCACACCAAGCACTGCGACACATCTACATGTTCACGCAGTCAGTCATGTTACGCGGCCGGCTGTACGGGTGCGCTCCATTTGCGCACCGGCCCCAGCCTCCGGCCAGGCCCAACTCATTCCGCTTCCCCCACAACATAGGGTGGGACGGGATGTCATGGCGCTGTCGCGACCACGCGCGGCAACACAGTGCGCAGCTCCATCCGCTGGCACTTTGTCATCCCCATGCATGGGCCCGGCTCCCACTCGTCCTTCATCCTTGGACTCCACGCTCCGCGGTGCGGATCAGCCTCTTCCAGCTGTTCCACACTCGCCCTTTCGAGCGCAGCCCTCCATGGGTCGCTCCCAGTTCTCTGGTGCGAGCGACGGCAGTAAGGGCGCGAACCCAGTCCTCAGACATTGTTCACGTGACCTCGAACACGCGTCCGCTGTCGGAATGCGTGCACGAGTGGCGCCGCCTTTGTCTCGTGAGCAAATGGATATCGGAGACCATTCATTGCGGTCACACACTCCATTTTCAGTCCGCTCCTCCTCCCTTCAACGGGATCGTGGAGACGACGTTCACGTCACGGGAACAATCTTGGGCCCTGGATTTGGAGTTGCGGGGACTTCTGTCCAAGGACGCAATTTCCCAAGTCCCTTGCGGACAAGAGCTCTCAGGCTTCTACTCCCACTACTTCGTAGTACCGAAGAAGTCGGGAGGAATGAGACCAATTCTCGACCTTTCCCTGTTCAACTGCTCCATAGCAGTGATGCATTTCCGCATGTTAACAATGAGGCAAGTCCTAGAATATGTGCACTCCGGGGACTGGTTCACGTCAATAGACCTGAAAGACGCATACTTCCACATCCCAGTAATTCCCAAGCACCGGAAGTTCCTGCACTTTTCATTCAAGGGAGTTCAATACCAGTTCAATCGTCTCCCTTTCGGCTACTCGCTAGCCCCGCGCACCTTCTCCAAATGTCTGGAGACCGCGCTGCAGCCACTGCGCACAGCGGGAATGAGGGTTTTATTTTACCTGGACGATCTGCTCCTATGCACCCGGTCCAAGGACGAGGCGTCAGAGCAAACCAGGAAGTTAGGAGAGCATCTGTCAACCCTGGGGTTTTCCATAAACTGGGAGAAGAGCTACATCCTTCCATCCCAGTCGATTGGGTTTCTCGGGGTGGAGCTGAACGCCTCCCTAATGAGAGCATGTTTGTCTCCGGCGAGAGCGGCAGATCTCACCACG
This sequence comes from Nothobranchius furzeri, assembly GCF_043380555.1. Taxonomy (NCBI): domain Eukaryota; kingdom Metazoa; phylum Chordata; class Actinopteri; order Cyprinodontiformes; family Nothobranchiidae; genus Nothobranchius; species Nothobranchius furzeri. The sequence continues at coordinate 48,911,988 of NC_091743.1, read as the reverse complement.
GTGATCTCCCGCGTGCAACCCCGCAAGATTGTGAGAGCTCTGTTAGTCATGAAACTTCTGGGCATGATGGCTGCAGCCCACGCTGTGGTGCCGCTAGGTTTACTGCACACGAGACGCCTGCAGCGTTGGTTCATCCGCCTCCGGGTACACCCGATACATCAGAAGAGAGGTATGTTGAGGGTTCCCCCTTCGGTGAGCGGGGACCTCGCTCACTGGGGTAATCTCTGCACCCTCTCACACGGGGTCCCCATCGGACGTCCTACGTCACACGTTTCTGTGTTTACGGATGCGTCACTGTTGGGATGGGGGGCACGTGCTTGTCCCATACGGTGGCAGATCGCCGGCCCTCCCACACGCACGAGCACATAAATGTGTTGGAGCTTATGACAGTGAGGAATGTGATCAGACACTTTGCTGCCCTTCTCAAGGGCCGTCATGTCGAAGTTCACACAGACAACCAGGTGGCGGCAGCCTACATAAATCGCCAAGGGGGAGTTCGATCCTTCCCACTATTGTGTGTAGCCACGGATTTCCTGTGTTGGTCACATGTCCACCTGCTGTCCATCAAAGCCACCTACATTCCGGGGGTCCTGAATGTAGCAGCAGACATCCTGTCGAGAGGGGGACCCCGCGACTCCAACTGGCGTCTGCATCCCGCACTGATATCACAGATCTGGACCAGGTTCGGGGAGCCATCTGTGGATCTGTTCGCGGCTCGCGAAAACGCTCAGTGTCGCCTGTGGTTTTCCCTGAGTCCCTGGGACCACCCCCCGCTCGGAGCGGACGCCTTCTCACACCAGCCCTGGCCTCAAACGCTTCTATATGCGTTTCCGCCGGTCCCACTGATTCCCCGTCTCCTGGACCGAATTCGGTCAGACCAGCTCTCGGTAATTCTGGTAGCTCCCAGACGCTTGTCCGCGTCATGGTTTCCAGACGTGCAAGCGCTAGTGTCCGGCTCCCCGTGGAGGCTCCCTTGGAGGGCGGACGCCCTTCTTCAGGCGGATGGGATGATCAAACATCCTCCAGAAATAGGCCAGCGGCTGTGGGTCTGGCCGCTGAGCGGTCACGCTTAGAGGCTTCTGGGCTGCCACATGATGTGGTCACCACGATTCAGAGTGTGCGGGCGCCCTCTACCGTCGCATCTTAAGCTGCTAAATGGGCAGCTTTCCAGAACTGGTGCACGGCGCGAAATGTTCAAGTGCTCTCCTGCCAGCTGGCGGATGTCCTATCGTTTCTACAGATACTGATGGACAGAGGCCTCGCATTCAGCACTATTAAGACATATGCTGCAGCTATCTCATCCTGTCACCAGGGTTTTGGAGATAGATCTGTTTTCAATCATCCCCTCACAAAACGTTTTCTAAAAGGTGTCAGAAGGAACAGGCCTGTGTCCCGCTCACTATATCCCTAGTGGGACCTAACGGTGGTTCTGTGTGGCTTATCTGAAGCTCCATTTGAACCCTTGGACCGGGTCTCACTCAAGTTCCTGTCACTCAAAACTGCCTTGCTGCTGGCGCTGGCATCAGTCAAGAGAGTGAGCTACCTAACCGCCCTCTCAGTGGCTCCTGCATGCCTCAGGATCCGGGAAGATGGTGGGTCGGCTGTTCTATGCCCCAACCCAGCCTTTGTGCCCCAAAGCATTAACACTTCCTTCAAATCCAGGTCAATTTCATTGGCTGGACTTTTTCCTCCTCCCCATAATTCTGATGAGGAGGCGGCTTCCCACCTTCTCTGCCCGGTGCGCGCGCGCGCACAATATGTGTCACGCACTTCAGGGATTCGCCGCTCACAAAGCCTGTTTGTGCACTACAGAGATTCTTCCCTTGGGCAAGCGCTGTCGACCCAGCGTCTTTCACACTGGCTATGTGACGCCATTTCACTCGCTTACACATCATCAGGGCGGGATCCTCCTGAGACACTCAGGGCTCACTCAGCCAGAGGGATTTCCTCTTCTATGGCGCTCCACAGTGGTGTGTCGATGGAAGACATTTGTCAGGCTGCTTCATGGGCTTCACCCTGTTCCTTTACTCGTTATTATTTACGAGATGTGTCTTCAGGATCCATCACTCGTTCAGTGCTTGGACCTCAGCAGGCTGAGTGAAGGCATTATGGCGCCACATCAGCCTTGTTTGAATGAATTTCATCCTCTTGTGGATGATATTTTTAGTGGGAACCCCACTCTTCTCTCTGGCTGCCTCAGCCTTTTAAGCCCTGGGCTGAGGCTGAGCGACCCCCACTAAAAGGAGACATGTTGGGTGTGTCCATTGGTTGAGCTAACCAGTGTGGCGTAAAACCCATCCAGCTGCGCATTATTCCAATAGCAGCTAGCTTAAGGGCTAAGACTAGACGAAATAGAACGTTGGTTACGTATTGTAACCCCAGATTCTATGAGTCTAGTCGCAGCCCTTAAGCCACTGGCCCCACTGGTTCTGTTAGGACTAAGAACCATCGGAGGTGAACAGTGGAGTCGCTCCACTTATATACCCACAAGGGGTGCCCACCATTGGTGGGTGTACATTTAAGCTCTTCATGATTGGCTGATGCTGAGATCATCCTTCCAATAGCAGTTAGCTTAAGGGCTGCGACTAGACTCAGAATCTGGGGTTACAATATGTAACCAACGTTCATTGTGAAGCACATTCATAGGCAAGCCTGCAGGTGGCAGTAGTTCCCTAAATCATTGGCATCTTTGCTGAAAAGCATTCCTTGGATGTAGAATAGATGGCGGGCGATAACAGTGCTTAACAATGTCCTTAATCTGTGGTCTTCTACACAGAGCAGTAATTGAGCCTGTGAAAACATAAGAGTATAAACGCAGGTCGCATGTGTGATACCAGAGCATTTTTTTTGCTGGTAGTGCCGATGCAAAACCTAAAAGCTTGGTTATGAATTTGTTGCTGTTTGTCTTCATTTCCACGTGGATGTCGAGCTGAACCGCAGAATTTTATCTTCTCTTTGTGTGATCCCTAGCTGTAGTTGACGTCCTGTTATCCCATGTGACTGACACGCAGATGTCTCTCCTTTTTCTAGTTTCATTCTCATCAGATTTTCCACGTTCTGGTAGTGGCGGCAGCATTCATACATTTCTACGGGGTTTCCAACCTGCAGGAGTTTCGCTACGGTCTGGAGGGAGGATGCACAGATGACACTCTGCTCTGAAAGTCCCGACTGTGACTTAATTTTCTTTACAGCTTCACACACACACACACACACACACACACACACACACACACACACACAAAATGCTGCTGGAATTCGATATAGTCACTTATTACTCCTGCTGTACTTTGGATTTGCTTACATCATTGGGTTTTATTGGTCTTTCTGCTTTGGCTTTTTTTTTTTTTTTTTTTTGTGCTCCAGTAAAGTAGCATTAACTAGCCAACAAAAGGAGGGAACAGACACTTCCTGTTACTATGATAACTTTGGTTCTTGGAGTTGGTGTTTCAAACTAAGAAAACTCTTATTTTAACCACAATCCTTCATTCCTGGAACTGATCGTTTCTTTATATAATCTGTCTGTTACCCCAACGTCTTCATAATCTGTTACAGTTGCACAAAGAGTAAAGAGAGCATTAATTGTGCTAAAGCAAATGTCACAATCCGTAAATGATTCCCCATCGTGTGCAGGCTTTAGGATAATGGCATGTTTCACAGGAACATGGTATGCAGCAGTCCAGAGCAGTCACCAGATGTTGGTTTGTTTTCTGTTGACAGTGATTGTTAATCTGTTCTTTTTCAAACTTCTGATGACCACCAAGAACTCACTTTTCAGCATTAAACTGTTCTTAAAAAACAAAATTAGATTTTTTTTAAAATTGGGTTTTAAGGTGAAACTGGAACATGTATCCAGGCACTCCAGAGGAAAGAGGGTCTCTAGGCTTAGGAAGGGATGCAACTTGTTAATGCACACTATTCCTGTTTAAAACTAAATAAATGAATAAATATTTTGTAGGATTTTAAAAGGAGGAATTATATTGAATTTTATTGTAATGACCAATACTCCCAAAATATCACTTTTTAATTCCTTAACGACACACAAAAACAGTTGTGATTGTTTAAGATTCATTTGCAAATTTCAGGTTAGACTTGGATCAAATGTACAAGCCATCTTCTGTCAATTGAATAACAATTCTGAATCTACTAAATGTTTTTTTTTTGTGTGCTGGAGATTTTCTTTCTTTTGTGCTTGGTTTTAGATGCAACAAGAGGTGTAAATATCAAGTGCACCTTACTGTATTTGAATAAAATCCAGACTTTAAATCACCAAATGAGGTTTAAAATGGGTTCTGTTTGATTCCTATAGTATACTTGTGCCTTAGGCCAATGGCAATGTTTTTAAATGAAATGGCCTATCTTCACAGTCGGGTGTGCATCAAGTATTTCCAAGTACTGACATTTTTTTCCTTTTACAAAAATACAGGAAATATACAATCAAATCATAGTTAAAGTCTCAAGTCTGAGTGGTTGTAAGAAATGCTGGTAATCTTTTTTCTAGAAGATCTTATTCAAGCTTTATTACAGAGACTAAAAAATGTGTTCTTTTGACTTTGTGTAATGTCCTGTGTAGAAAAAAGATAAATAATAAATTTCTCTGAAATGACAACCTAAATATTTATTAATGGTAATATTGGAAAATTATTGTAATAAATTTTTTTCCACATGTAAAATAATGGTGTTTGTTTATTTTGAATTACATTTTTTTTCACTGCACAAGCCATTAGAGAGAAGACTTGTTGGATTTCTCAAATGTAGAACTGCCTCTGTTACTGGACAACAGGATTTATCTTTCTCTTATTGTTTATTATACAAAAAATATGTTGTCTGTTTAAAATGAAGAAAAATGGGTTTATGTTGGTTACAATTATTTTCTTGTTTTCATGCTAAAATTGGAAACCACACTGGAATTGTGTGAAGAGAAATGTCAAAGTGCGAACAAAACTATAAAACAAAAATTCAAGGGTTTGAAGCACAAAGTACAGAATGTTGTTTGTATTCTGTTACTGAATTTATTTGCTCACATCTTACAATTGAAACATTAAAACATTGCTATAAAAATCTAAAAGGTTTTTACTTTTCCTCACCTCACTGTTTTATATAGTTTAAAAAGGAAATATTGATCTTGGGAGTTATTTGTAAATTCGTTCAAATTACATTTATTTCAGAACATTTGATATCAAAGTTAATTCTCAGAAATTTCCTAGTTTAGCAGCTTATATTGAAGGCTGTGAGGTTTTTCATAATCATGTCATTGTAGAAAATTTTAAATGCTTTCAAAACGTCACAGTTCTTTGTAAAAAATAAATGTAGAAGGAATTTGTTTTCTCCGAGGTAGGAACGCCAAAGTCAATATTTGTTTCGATACGAGAGTATTTCTTGGCAACACTTCCAAGACAAGTTAGCATGCTAGCGTTAGTCGGCTAACTTTTCGTATGGTCAAGTGTTTTATATTCCAGGTAAGGCATTTATGACGATAAATTACAACATGTATATTTTAATGTGTAGTTCAGTCATTTGTCGGTAGAATTCAATGTTAACATAGATATTAGCACGAAGTGTCGTTTTATGACTTTAGCTATTACGTTCTCCCTTTTAAACTAGAAAAACAGAGAATGTCATTATTAGTTAGCCTGGCAAGCTAGACTACATAAATATATTATTTTGCAAAGCCAGCATTTGGTCTAGTTTACTGGGGTTATTAGTAGTATGAATTAATAATGCATTTTTGGTTCAAATGAATGAACGAATTAACATTTTTTAAACTTCCGCACTACAAAAGTCCAGAAGGTTTTTACTTCCGGTCCAATCCAACTGTGCCCAGCCTTTGTTGCTTTTTAGATCACAAATTCCCAAATGTCCTTGCGACTCGTCACATTTTTGAGTAGTATACTTTGAACTATTCGGGCTTTTCCAAACCTGCGATTTTGTGTTCAGTAGTCTGTTTTTGAAGAGTCGAGATGGACAATAATCAGGGGTCCAAAGAGAGCTCTGATCGAACCGAGCTGGTATCTGAGGACGGGAAGAATACCAAGTCTGTGTTGTGTCAACGCTGCGGCTCCAAGGTGCTGTGCCCTGCCATGGCTGTGTTTACAGAGACGGAGGTATGTCAGATTGCCCAACTGTGTCTACTCAGTCACTTATCTAATGGTGTTAAATAGGGTACACCCATCGACATATAAATATGGGTACACCTCAGAACTTAACGATAGATAGATAGACAGACAGACTACTGACTGCTCTGTTTAATTCTGTACAGTTCTTTCTCTGTGCATAATTAAACAGAGGAGGAGTCTGGCAGGCAAGGCTATATAGATTGATAGATTACTTAAAAGATCGAGAAAATAGCACTTGTAGTTGTTGATTTTAATTTGGTCAAGAATTTAAATTTTGTTTTTTCTGTGTGTTGATGCTTTGTTTCTATTGTAACTTGTGATTATGGGCTAGTCAATGTATTATTTAGTGTTACTTTCATGCACCTGGTCACTCTTGAGAAAGTCTTTTGTTTTATCTCTGTGAGTTTTACCTGGTCCAAATAAATAATAATTTTATATAACAGACAATTAATCTATTTAGGCATCAATTAATGAACCGGTATAAAAGCATAAATGCAAACAAACCAGTGTTGATGTGAATGTGTTCAAATTAAACTGTAAGGTGTATTAAAATGCTGCCTTTAAAGTGTCTTGAATAGTAAGTAAAATGAAAAAATTTTCTGTGTACCTGCATGTACACATGCATGCTTGCACTAAAATACAAGTTATTTGCTGAATGAATTAAGAAATTATGATTTTGATAGCTTTGATCACAGGGTTATGTTGTCTCTATTGGTGATCACAAATCAAAGCTAATCACCATGAAATGTGTGGTCCCCCCAAGGACCTTGAACCAATGGAAATTCTTGGACCACCGCTCTTTAATCTCTACATGCACCCCCGGGGTCAGGTTATACACAATAACAACATTGCCTATCATATTTATGCAGATGACACCCAGATCTATCTAGCTGTATCATCTAGTGACTGTGGTCCTCTAGACTCACTCTGACGGTGTTTGGAGTAAGTTAATGACTGGATGCAGTCAAACCACCTCCAGGTAAACAAAGACAAGACTGAAGTTATTGTCTTTGGAAATAAGAAGGATAGGATGGAGGTTGTTGCTCAGCTTGGCTCCAAAGGAATAAAAACAAAGACCCAAGTTAGAAATCTTGGTGTCATAATTGGTTCAGACCTGAGTTTCACTGGTCACATTAAGGCTATAACGACTCAGAGGTCTCATGTCCGGACAAGACCTAGAGAAACTCATTCATGCTTTCATCTCTTGCTGGCTGGACCATTGCAGTGGTATTTTGTCTTGTCTTCCCGTAAGAGCTGTAAAGCAACTGCAGCTTATTCAGAATGCTGCTACTAGAGTCTTAATAAGAACCAAGAGAACGGAGCACATCACTCCTGTTCTTAAGTCTCTACTCTGGTAACCAGTAATCTACAGAATCGACTTCGAAGTGCTTCTTCTAGTTCATAAATCACTCAATGGCATGGAGCCAGAATATGTGTCCGATCTCCTGCAGGTATACACGCCCAACAGGGCTCTGAGAACCTTAGGAAGCGGTCAGCTGGTAGAACCTCGGGTCAGAACCAAACAGGGTGAAGCTGCTTTCAGCTACTATGCAGCACACAGATGGAATCAGCTTCCCCATGACCTCAAATGTGCCCAAACTCTAGAAACGTTTAAATCAAAATTGAAAACCTTCATGTTTTCATCAGCTTTTGAATGAATGTTCTTATGCTGCACCTTTTGTACTGTAACTGCTCACCCTTTAACTTTGTTTCTTTTTCATTTTTAAATTGTATTTTCTGTCACATTGATTTTAATGTTCTTGCTTTTCTTGCTAATGGAAAGCACATTGGATCGCCTCTGTGTATGAAATGTGCTATATAAATAAAGCTGCCTTGCATTACTCATTTGTTTCATTTTTACTTTCTAAAAAATGACAAAAAATTAATTTCTTTAAAGTTTGCCGTGCAGTTAGTATAAAATTAAAGAACGGCAACTTAACCTTTGTAGAAGTGTTTGATTTCATAAACTTCAGTGTTCCAAAATCATTAAATAGACAGCAGAATTTTCTAATGAGTAAAAATAAAGTTTTTACAACAGAATATTTGCATATTAGAGGTAAATACTTAGAAATTTAGTTTATACTCAATTACTGATCCTAACTAAATCCTTCTTCATGCCTGTTTTCTCTCAACAGCTGTTCTTGCCATCCATGCGGAAAAAGAGCAGCCTCAGCACCACAGAGGGCTCAGTCGATGGTGACAATCTGACTGCCCACTGGTTAGTGGACGACATGTACACCTTTGAGAACGTGGGCTTCACAAATGACGTGGGGAGAATCAAGTATCTCATCTGTGCAGATTGTGAAATTGGACCAATTGGCTGGCACTGTTTGGATGACAAGAAGAAATTCTACATTGCTTTGGATCGAGTGAATCATGCGTAATATTGGTGCGCATGAGGACTTACAATATGTCTTGGAAGGCTATGCATTATTTTATCGATTTTCCGAAAAGCTTCACTTTACAAACACTTATTGATACTGTTAAGAACATTGTAATGAGAGAATTGTGCCATATTCATTCTCGTCATACTCGCATCAGTATGATTATTCTGTTCTAATAAAACTTTAAGAAGAGTATTTTTTAATTCAGTCTTGTTATTTTCACTGTTTTTTATGCGGACAAGTGCTGACTAACCAATCAGCTGTTGGCAGTGTTTACAGAAGCAGCGTAACTTATAAGGAACCTTTGCTGATGAACTAACAAGACTCAGGGTGTTTTAATGTTTTTAAATAATAGCATGATGCTCTTTAGCAAATTTAGAAGCACTAAACTAGTTTGTTGTACATTTTGTGTTTTATGTCAAATCACTGAAACAAACTGATGGGAATAAAAATAAATTTACAAAAAGATTAATGTAAATCAGAGTGGGGCAATAAATCGCAAATGTATCGTTATCAAAATTTCTGACTGATATCATTTTTCCCATGTCAATAAATTTGATGATAAAAATATTAAAATATGACATTGTCACAACGTGACTCAACGTAACACGTGTGAAAGTCCCATCTAGTAGAAAACTTCTTTTTACGCATGCATGTCTATTTATCGTTATCAAGGTGAACTCCTCAATATACTGTGACATTGATTTTAGTCCATACCGCCCAGCCCTAATGTGAATGCAATTCTAATTCTTCACACATACATGATAAATCCAAGCAAAATGCCTAAAATTAGCTAGATTTGTTAACGTAGTCCTTTAAAAGGTGACAAATCTGTATCCAACAGCTAACTGAATGCTGTGTCCTCTCCATATTTTGGTTGAACATGAGCTGAACCAGACCCAACTTTTTATAAACACATAACAGAAGGAAGGGTTCTCAGTTTGAGCAACTAGTGGCAAGTCTTTGCACTATTTAATTTGGTTTGCAGTTTGTTTATGCAACACTAGATGTCCTAGTTTCATTGTTTGAGAAGCAGCCAGTGAATTTTCTGAGTAGTCCATTGTTACTGTGTGTGCTGCACACCTCCTAACCATGAGCTCTGTTCAACAGTAATCCAGTCACTAATAAATAATTTGCAGTTGTAGCTAACTGAATGTCTAGTGGTGTTGGTGTCTGATGTGTTTAAGCTTCCTTTTGCATGTGTGTGTGTGTGTGTGTGTGTGTGTGTGTTAGGAGGGAATCCGTCATGGATAGATGAGTTTTGTGTTGAGAATACCATTAAAAAGGGGATTAGACAGTAGATGTGAAAGGACCACAGCTGTGCTTTTTCTGTTCCTAATCACAAGATTATCTTATTTCATTTAAAAAACCGAATCTGTCCAAAAAATTACACTACATTTGCTCCAGAGAGCTAAAAAGTTCAAAAGATACCTAGGAAGTAGGGTTAAACTAAAAAATGTCTTAAATAAAACAGGAAGAATGTGATGTAAGCAAGCGAGCTATGCAGATTTACACACTTGTGTTTTTTACAACCCAAAGACATCAGCCTTGCATAGTTTCTGAAATCCACTACCAGGAAGTCCAAGCAAAATCGAGAACAGGAACATTCAAATAACATGTGAAACAAAAGTGAGTAGTATTTTTAGCAGCAGCAGGTGGAATTTCTGAGCCTCTTGTTACAAATGTTATGCATTTAAAACTATTCATTAGCATTTATCAATCAATCAATCAATCAATCAAAGCTTTATTTATAAAGCGCCTTCCGCAACCCTGTCAGGAAGCCCAAAGCGCTGAACATGGTACAGTTGTAAGTAATTATACTGAATAAATCAACAATAAAAGAAATTCAAATTACAAAATACAAATTACATTTATAATGTAAATGCATGATTCATTAATGTACTTTGTAATGAGATTATAATAGTTCATCATCATAATAAAACTGCTGCTTCTGGACAAAGAACCAACAAAGAACTGAAGGGATGTAACAGCACAGCATATCATTAATAGAGCCAAGTTTAACATCCCCGATCAAACTGTAAAACGATATAATTCAACTAAATTACACAGGTCTGTTCAGGATTTTTATGGGACAAATGTTTGTTATAAAAATATAAACATTTGAGCATATGACTGCCTTCTACCAATGAACGAGCTTCTTCAGACCATTTAAAAACAATGTCCCGGTCGGCGCGCATGAATCTGGTGGGTGTGTTTGAATAGAAGGCACAGTGTCGTCTGATACGTTTATTCGTTCAGCCCAGCCGGGCGGTGTTGGATCAGTCCGTCACGCGGCCCATCCCTTCCTTCGTGGCACCGTATAACTTAATTCCCCGTCGTACCGTATAGGTATCAGAATCAAATACGCTAATGGGAGAGGTAATTATTTGTAAAGAAAACACGGAACCAGTAATCTATAAATCTTGAACTACGTATTTAAAAGTATGGAACGTGTGAAATTACTCGCGCACTTTTAAAATTAAATCTAAGTGTTAACGCAGATTTTTCCGGTGAGTAGGTTCTCACTTCTTTTTATTTAAAAATACGGGTTGGGTTTAGTTCAAACGATTAAATGCTAATCAATCTGTGTCGTCGAAAAAACAACGATGAATGTGCGTGTTTGTCGGTGTTTGTGCCAAATGTCTACAATATCTTGGGTGTCTACTTTTTGAAGCGGACGTACACCTTCCCTAGTTGTCACTAGCTTGTTTCCAACTAGATAATTCGTCTTTGAGTTGAATGAGTGGAGAGTGGACATGAACTGAAAGACCGACGTTTTACAGCTATCCTATTCGGTGCCAGTAAGCTTTTTAACAGATATTTTCAGCTGGAGTCTTGACGAAGATGCGAGAATGGCTCAGCCACAGCTGAATGAGTTCATTCCTCCCCCGGAGTGCCCTGTTTTTGAGCCCAGCTGGGAGGAATTCACCGACCCTTTTGCGTACATCAACAAAATACGTCCAATTGCTGAAAAAACTGGTATCTGCAAGATCCGACCGCCGCCGGTGAGTATATTTTCATTTTGACCATTGACTCAGGCTTTCTGCACGCTGTGGTGTCCGTGGCTGCTGTGGATAAATTAGCAGGATAAGTTGTGTTTTTAGACAGGTTTCAACATGGCGGATTGCAGCTCAGTAGAATAGTGAAGCCAGTCTGAGTTGGAGTGTGTTGGTAGTAACGGTCAGTAGCTCTCAGACGAGCCATTCAGGGGGGAAGAGTAGCTTATTGAATAAAATTAAACCTATAAATCCAACCGCAGACATATTAATAAACATTTAAAAACACATTTTGTACAAATAATCCAAAGTTTGCCTGTACGCAAAAATAATGTAAATTGCTAGCAAAGAACAAAGTTTTCCCTGGAATTTATAAAAAGAAAACCGTTCGATTTAAACTTCCTCTTTTAATAACGTCTTTGTTATATTTGTAAGTTTTCTAAGCAAGATGTGACGAATTTAGCCAGTGTGGGGTGACCAAGTCAGCGTCAATTAGGCCTGTTTAAAGCTGCAGTTGTCCGACATCTAAACGCTGGCTAACGTACGTGCTCGGTGACCAAGTGTTTATGGAGAAAATGTTGGCCCAAACCCCGTTTGGCTCTTGGTGTGCTAGTTTTATCACTTTTGTTTTTATTGAACTCGCATTGATTCTTCAATATGTATTTTTTTATATTGATCACATGTTTTAAATAATCACAGTGGCCTATTACATAAAACAAATATTAGATTGCTGCCTTTTTTATGTCATTCTTACGCGGGATATTATTCATTTAACTTTATTAAAACACAATAAATCTCCAAACTGAGAAAATCAAAGAACGAATCCTCCAAATATCCAAAAGACGAATTAATCATTCTTTGACCTTATTTTGATGTGTGATGGGAGATGGTAGGACTTTTATTCAAGGGTGTGCCCTTGCATTACCTTACATTAGATACGGGCTGATTCTCTAGACAGACAGGCTCTTGTTGTGATTGAAGGATTATTTGACAGGATCTCTTTGTCATCTGGAGGGTCCTGCTGGGTATGGTTTTGTCTGACCTACAGGCCTTCTGATAACATGGCAGTCGTGCCTAGCAACACTTGGGCAGCAGTAAAAACCCCACTTTGCAGGACAGGCTGGACGAGGAACTGAATTGTTATCAAACACCGGTGGGTGGGGTGACTGCTTAGTGTTTGCTCGCCCTACTGCCCGAAACAGCCCAGCTCATGTAAACAAAGGCACCGGTATAAGGTCTGAACAAAGATTGGTTACGGATTGTCTGTTTGTCCTGAAGCAAAATGATAAAATGAATGCACAGCTGGTCAGGAAGTCTACCATCATTACATGTGCATTAACGTTTAATCACATTAAATGTTATTTAAATTCATTTAATTTAGCCTTACATTACCTGCAATAATAACCTTGAATTTGATCTAGTCAGATTAAAAATGCAGCTTTGTGTTGTCGTGTGGGCCTAAGGCATTCATAAACAATGTAAAACATTTAAACAGGAAATTATATGTTTTAGGGTTCCTCGTCAAACTATTTTCTATTATATTTTTTTCTGTAAAGTTTCATAATTTAGTACAGGAAGAAAAAGTGTAGATTTGTCTGACAAAGTAACCCACCATACACACTTTAGATTATGTTTGTTTTTCACTTTTCCTTTCTTCAAAAAGGAGTTTTTAGAGCGGAAGTAAACATTGCAACACAATCTGTTTTTGATCACTGCACAGGTTGTGGTTAGAGTTTCCTCCAGGGTTCTATGCAGGTCACATTTTGACTAACTGATACTAGAAGCAGGCATGTTGCTTATTTCAGGATGTATTAGGATTAGGGCTGCACGATATTAGGAAAACCTGCGATAATCAATAACAGTGCTTAATATTGCAATATCGATGTTACTCACTAGGGCTGCACAATATATCGAAAAATTATCATCATCGCGATAACAGGACGTGCGATAGGCCCATCGCAAAGCACGTCAAAAACGGCGATAAATATTTGGTTCAAACTTTTCCATCCGTGTCATACATCAACTTTTTGTAAACCAGCTCTGTTTTTTTACAGGAAGTATTATTTGACCAATCAAATGTAGCCCTTCTGATATGCGGCCAATCAGATGGGTCCGTTCACGTAATACGCCCGCCCCCTACGAGCTGCAATGAGAGAATTTGCTGTTGCATTTAAGTGATGTTAACTATTATTTAACATTTAAACTTATTTTCAGTTTTTTTTTTATTCAAAAACCCTGGTAAGGGATGTTTTTCTGTATTTGGAGCATCAGAAAAAGTTTTATGGTGGAGGTGATGTTTTAAAGTCACTGAGAAACTGCATGCATGCAGTTTGTTGTTTTGCTGCTAATACAGTAGCAGGTGCAGCTGCATATGTTTGCAATAAAAATGTTATATTGTAATGGGATTCATGCATTAGTTTTTGTTTGCTTTGAACCCAGAGCAGACGTCACACGCCAGACGACATCAACACTGCATACTTTAGTATTTGTTCATTTATTGTGAGTAATATCAATATCGCAATATTAAGCACTGTTATTGAATATCGTAGGTTTTCCTAATATCGTGCAGCCCTATTACTCACGATAAATGAACAAATACTAAAGTATGCAGTGTTGATGTCGTCTGGCGTGTGATGTCTGCTTTGGGCTCAAAGCAAACAAAAACTTATGCATGAATCCCATTACAATATAACATTTTTATTGCAAACATATGCAGCTGCACCTGCTACTGTATTAGCAGCAAAACAACAAACTGCATGCATGCAGTTTCTCAGTGACTTTAAAACATCACCTCCACCATAAAACTTTTTCTGATGCTCCAAATACAGAAAAACATCCCTTACCAGGGTTTTTTGAATAAAAAAATCAAAAAATAAGTTAATGTTAAATAATAGTTAACATCACTTAAATGCAACAGCAAATTCTCTCATTGCTACTGAGCATTCTCTCCACTTATGTGGTTATGATATAAGGCTGTTGCTGTAATTGGGAAGTGAACTGTGCTGGGCCAAACTAGGAGAATATTAAGAATTTCTGAGGGAAAGAGAAAAACAATTGTCTACCTTTCAGAAGAGGAACTGGCAAAAAAAAAACTACATGGAAAACATGTGAAAATGTTTGGTTTTAACCCCAAATTGAACAAGTTTACATAGATCTTAAAAAGCAGCTCAGATGATGAAACTGCAACTATGATTCTGATAACAAGCTAACAAATTGAGCTAGCTCCTCTTAAGATAAGCGGCTAGCAGAGCTTCTGACTGACAGTTTATGTGCAGCAGCAAATCAACTATCCTGATTAACAAGGTTATAAAAGCTCATAAATGAAAAATCACTTTGATGTGTGGGGGAACTTTTCCAGGCCCTCTTTAGCAGGGTGGGACTGGGAGGAGAGTGCTGTAGCCTTTTAGCTGGAAGCTAACCGGAGCCAGGGGCTAACGACACCACCCGGTGGAACACTAGTGACATGAAGGTGGGTTGGTTCACCGGCACATGTCGGGAGTCAGCCCGGTAAAAATGATTAACGACACCGAGCGGATTCGCGTTCATGTTTGAAAGCAGCGCTGATTCCAGAAACCTCAGCACAAAGTGCGTTCGTTGCTCTGAGCCAACATGACGAACAAGGGAACGGTGCAGCTAACTTTCCATCCTAAGGGTCTACGTAGGGGGCGGGCGTATTACGTGAACGGACCCATCTGATTGGCCTTATATCAGAAGGGCTACATTTGATTGGTCAAATAATACTTCCGCGTAAAAAACAGAGCTGGTTTACAAAAAGTTGATGTATGACACGGATGGAAATGTTGAAACAAATATTTATCGCCGTTTTTGATGTGCTTTGCGATGGGCCTATCGCACGTCCTGTTATCGCGATGACGATAATTTTTCGATATATTGTGCAGCCCTAATTAGGATTGTTTGTTGTTAACTCACCTCTGGTGGCATTTTGAGGGGTAGCAGTTGCTCCTAAACACCAGAGTAGCTGCTGTAGTAGGAACTGGTGATGGCAAAAACTCTTATGAGTGAATTCAGGTCTGTTATGTTTTTATATGACTGTTTACTTTGGTATTCATATATTTGTTGAGCTAATACAGCTTTTGATTGTGTATTTTTTTTAAAGTAAGGATAAGGCAAGTCAAACAAATCTGTCATGCAAATATAACAGGAAATGAGGTGACGTTTTATGGGCAAGTCACATGATTTATTTAAATATAGAATTTGAAGAGTTTTGAAATATTCTGACATGTTTACTGGCCCCAATGTGACACTTTAAATCTAAGCTAACACTGCATCTAAGTATCGGTGGTGCTAGGAAAATGCAAGTTTTTATTTTAAAGAAGAAAATTTATTTCTGCATTTTAACAAATTTATAGATTGATGGAATTATCTCAAGTATCCATGTCTTCCAGACATTTAATAGACTAAGTTATTAAGGAACAAAACAGTTTGTTGCAAATTTCATGAATGTATGCAAGTTGTCAGTTTATTAAGTTACATTATAGCACTTGTATGTAAAACACAAATGTGTGGATTATTGCTTGTTTTTGTCTAAAATAATTTTTTGTTAGACTGAGTGAAAGAGAACTATGAAACTAGGTTTTTACGCTGTTGGGTTTTATTTATGCTCATCACAGCTCTTAAGCCAAGAATGAAATTATATGTGTTCACCATCGTGTTTATGTTGGTGAGAAAAGCGCATTTCAGCTTCACACTCGCTGAGCGACTTTCTCTGGTGTTTTTTTTTTTTTTAACTTGTTTGTGAATTCTCTCACTCACCGAGCTGTGCTCCATCACACTTGGATTGATGCAAAGCTCAGACTGATTTGCTAATTCTTGAATCCCAACCCTGGTTAGAAATCTTGTAGAAGATGGATGGTTTGTGTGAAACAGATTGAGATGTAAGTGATCCACAGATTAGACAGTTGGAAAGCTGTTTTTGTGTCAAAACAGTTTTAATACTTTCATGTTGTTTTTGGGTTAATAACCATGGTCTTGTTAAATAGAGCTGTGACGCTGCTTCAGGGTTGATTGAGGCCTACATTTGCTAAACAAAGCAAGTATTATGGCTCTTCTTTAATTCTTTCTGTGGGGCTTGATGCCAGCCTTTTCACTCATTCATATTGATGTCAAGCTGTTGCTCATGAGTTTCACATCCAGGTTTATTCTAATTAAAACAGCAGAGGTTTGGTCGGGCTGCTCTCATAGATTTGGTGGGGAAATTTCAGAGTAATACAGATTTTAAAGAACTGATTTAGATTTTTTAGGCCCTGATTGAGAAGGTGTTTATAAAAGATTTAGGGCTGCAACTAACGATTATTTTCGTAATCGATTAATCTATCGATTATTTTTTTGATTAATCGATTAATCGGTTTGTTATTGTTTAGCTATTTAACCTATACAAGTGATGGATGCATTTCAGTTAAGAAAAAAAAACATAAGAGAATTGTGCAGTTGACTGCAATCTATTGTATTGCACATGAACAGTCAGCAGTATAAAATGAGCTAAACAGTGCAAAATATCAGTCCAGAATAATTTTTTTAGCATTAGCTGGAAGCCTGCTCCTTCCACCATGGATAGTGGCCTCATGTCTTTTACCAGCATGTTTAGAATAGAGTTTGTAAGTGGTATGCATTGCTGGGGGGTGAGTGTCTTGTTCCCCATGTAGTTGTCCATCGTTGCTTGTTTTTTTTCTGCATAAGAAACACAAATAGACTGAAATAAGTACACATATAAAATAAAGCAGCACACACACTACAACACTAAATCAATATTATATTATTTGAATTAATTAACAATATACAGTGATCATTTATTTTGAGGGTTACGTTCTACAAAATAGCCCGCAACAGGAGATATTCAGAAAAAAAGTCCAATTTTTTTTACTATTAAAAAGCTTTAAGTAAGAAGCTCATGAGGTTTTTACTTTGAGTCGGGAGTGTTTAAATTAGCTAGAGAAATGTGAAAAATGTTTATTTTGTGTAATACTGTTTAAGAAACATGATAAAAATGTGTTGTGAGGCGTTTTACAGTGTTAGATAGTAAAACAGCCTTTTAATAGTAAAAAAAGGACTTTTTCTGAATTTCTCCTGTATTTAAAAATTGAAAGCGTACAACTATGCCGCGTTATATTCACCTGGACACAGCTCGTCTGTATATTTTTCACCGCGGAGTTGTCCTTTTTTGAATGAGGAACATAGTTATGGGTTTGTGCCGTTTTTCTCTTAACCAGAACATTCTTATAAACAGACGTGCTAAATTTGGCAAGCGCATGATTCACAACACGGAGATTCACGATTGCATCTAGTCAATCTGAAGTAGAACACCGTAGACTGACGCGGCAAAAAAAAACATGTTTAACATCCACTATAACAAACTCCGCTAAAACACTAAGTCCAGCTTGTTTATTTTCTGTTACTTACCGGGCTGGCTCTTCCAAATGACGGCTCACTTGACTGCGGTGCTCTTCCTCTGCTGCATCAGCCCCCACATGCTTTCGTCTCAAATGTTCACTTAGGGACGTCGTGCTTCCGTGCCATGCTAGATGGTTTTTGCATATTTTGCAGGTCACCCGTCTTTTCATGACATCTAGAGTGAAGTGCTCCCATACTCGTGAGGTTTTTGTCCAGGGTTTCTCTTCAGTTTTGTAGCTTCTATTTTTCTTCCGTATTTCTTGTTCCGCCATCTCTCACAGCAAGATGAGCGTCAGTAACGTGATACGTCATGAAAACCGAGGGCACTCATTGGCTCATTTCTTCTTCTACGGCTCCACTGGTAGATCAGTGGCTCACTACTGCCACACACTGGCGGCAAATTTAACAGCTTGTAACCAATGTCAGATTGTGGTAAAAATAGACTTTATGCGGTAAAATATGATTATTAAACAACTAATCGATGACTAAAAAAGTTGTTAACTATTTTAATAATCGATTATAATCGATTAAATCGATTAGTTGTTTCAGCTCTAAAAAGATTTGATTTGTGTGGTCAACATGTATGTTGCTCTCTAATTTTGTCCTGTTTGTTATCCAATCCTGTTATTTGGTTCTTTTCTGAACACGGAGTATTAGAGATTTGTTATTTACCTTTTTGGCCGATCAGTTTTAACATCGGCGACACTCTGAAGAAGGTTAGCTGAGATTTTTCAGCAAGAAGGTAAATAACAAACCTGCATTACTCTGTGTTCAGAAAAGAACCAATTACTGGATTTGTTGCTCTCCTTTTATTACATTTATTTGTGATTTTCGTAGGATTGGCAGCCGCCTTTTGCCTGTGATGTTGACAGACTGAAGTTCACGCCTCGAATACAAAGGCTCAATGAGTTGGAGGTAATTTATATCATGTATTAAACTATTTGTTACTGTAATGTTTTAGCTTAACTATGATTTTGTAAAATTTGTTTCTAATTCAAAATCAGAGTAAAGCTTCAGGATGTAATAAACCCATTGTGACTAACGCATATAAACTAAAGACATTTCTCAGTTGTTTTATTATTTTTTTCCCCCCAAGGTAATCATGTCCATATAAAGGAAAATTGTGTTTATTTAAAGCAACTTTCTTTTGTTTTTAGGCTCAGACCAGAGTTAAACTCAACTTCCTGGATCAAATTGCAAAGTTTTGGGAGCTCCAAGGATGCACTCTGAAAATTCCTCACGTTGAAAGGAAGATTTTAGATCTATACCAACTGAATACGGTTTGCAGTATTTCTTCTACCCAATTATAAACGTACACAGGTCATCAAACAGCCAGAACACACAACACAACACATTTGC
This sequence comes from Nothobranchius furzeri, assembly GCF_043380555.1. Lineage (NCBI taxonomy): Eukaryota > Metazoa > Chordata > Actinopteri > Cyprinodontiformes > Nothobranchiidae > Nothobranchius > Nothobranchius furzeri. The sequence goes on along the minus strand of NC_091743.1, from coordinate 48,892,728 downwards.
TCCATTATAATCCTATTATGATATTTTTAGTTGGTGAATGAGGAAGGAGGCTTTGATGCAGTCTGCAGAGAGCGACGCTGGACTAAGATATCAGTCAAGATGGGGTTTGCTCCCGGCAAGGCCATTGGCTCTCATCTGCGGGCACACTACGAACGGATCCTCTACCCATATAACCTTTTCCAGACCGGAGCCAATCTGCCATCTGTACGTTCTTCACCTGCTTTTTATTTGTTTTAACAAGCCTCGTTTCTAATAACTGTGTGAATGAATGCTTACTGGACCACTCTGAAGTCTGTTACAGCTCAATTTCAGGCATTATTATGTTACTTTAATAAAGTCTTATAAGTAGCACTTAATTTTTAACAAAGTTAATGTCAACACTGTGTTTGAGGAAGATCCTTGTTTTAGTCTAGAGCTGATGGAAACACAGGGCTGAGGTATGTTTGGTATTCAAACATTCAGTCTGAGGTTTCTCGGCATGAACCCTGCTGCTGAAACAGTCATGCAAATTATGTTATTGCAGCTTTTTAAGCAATTTTTGACATTAATCTCAGAGGATGGACACATTTGAACAATGAAGTCCATTGAAAATAACAATTTGTAAAATTTGCAATTGGAATAAATTATTATTCTCTTAATTTAGTTGCAGTAGATCTTTATCTTAAGTCTATCCTTATCGGATTAGATTTGTGCCAATAGGATCAAGAAAAACACTTTGAAGATCAAACAAATATTAAGACATTGAGAGAAAAAAAATTTGTTTCAAAAGAAAAAGTTACGATCTGAATCAACTTCTTAAAATGAGTAACAAAGTATGTTTCCTTTTTCTGTTTGCCTCTGTGTTTTTGTTATCAATTTCCTTAGTTTCATTCTCGCTGCTCACAGCTTTGCTCTCACTACCAGATTTGCACTTACACTGTCTGGCTTTCTCCTTTGCAATCCCTGAGTTTTTGGTTGCAATTCTGACACAACCCTTTCGGGTGGGTGGGACTTCTGAGAAGTCCTCTCCCATAGGACAGTGGTTTCTCTTGAGTGACAGTTCAGTGACCCGGAAGTGATGTAACCTCCAAGACTTTTTTTTTTTTTTTCCCCACCTCGGTCAACAACATGAATTTTGAGCCCCAAACACATTATTTCTGCTGTCTGTGGTGTCTACTGAGGATCTAAAGTGAGTATTGATAATATATTTTATCTTTTCTTAGTTTATCTGTAAGTTAAGCCACTTTTTAAGTTGGTTTTAACCAGACGTTAGCTCACTAGCTAGCTGCTAAGCAAGCCATTGTGCTAGCCTCAGGACAATGGTCTATTGTTCCAGAGAGATGTATTAAAAACTCAACATATTCATTACTGGTTTCATGGAATTAATTATTGCAGTTTATGTTAATAAGTTTGCTAATTTTTCAGGAACATATGGAACATCAGAGACTTTGCAGCTACTGGAGCTAACCTGTGTACCGCTAACTTGCTACAGAGGAAGCAGCAGAAAGCTGAGCTAACAGGCTGTTTTGCAGGTAAATACTCTTAGTGAACTGCAGGATTTTTATGGTATAACTCAGACAGAATCTACATGAGCTATTGTGGGAAGACATTTAAACTACATTTACATACAGATACATGTATTTTTTTATTCCATGTTACTTGGACGGGCTAAACAAGTTCATAGTTCTGCCTGCTCCTTTTTTCAGTGAAACAAATGGATTATATGATGTAACTCTGACTGAATAATTATCTAAGTGAGTATGTTTGATAATAAATTTCTTTCCAGTATACAGATCTGACATTTGTTTGTCATAACAGGACAAATCAGATTCCATGTGCTTTCTGTCACGTGTTCTGTATTCTCATCAAAAGAATGTTATCCAGGACAGATAATCAATAATGAGTTAAATACATGCTTTTAATTAATTTTTACATAAAATCTATATTTTTGTCTAAAATCTATTTTTTTTTATTTATTCTTTTCTTTCTTTTTCTATTGAAAACTACTACATTGCATTACAATGGAAGTGCTACACGGCCTCATGCATCAACTGCAGCTGGTGAGCTAAGACACACCATAGTGTACACAAAGTACACTGCAGACAAGGGATGTAAGAAAATATCAATATGACAATATATCACGATATATTTTCCCAGTGATATTGTATCGATATTCTCAAACTGTCTCTAAAATATCAATATGACAATATATCACGATATATTTTCCCAGTGATATTGTATCGATATTCTCAAACTGTGTCTCTAAAATATCGATATGGCAATATATCGTGATATTTTTTCCTGAGATATTACATCCATTTTCTAAAGCAGTGTATCTAATTTTTGGAAGCATTTACATGCAAACATTTGTGTATTTGTTTTTGGTGCACTTTAAATGTCGACCGCTAGTTGGCAGCAGTGTGCATTGGGATTGGTTTCCACCACTGAAATTTAAATCTCGCTATTATGGTTCAGATAACTCGTGTTAAACATGTTAAGTATCAGTTTGGACTGTTTATTGAATATTCCTACAATAAATTCAGTCAAAAATACACATCCCTACTGCAGACCAATCCCACCTCATGTATTTCATATGCTGTATAATAAACCCACAGTGATGGTTATGGATAAATATCTGTACTAATGGTAATCTTTTTCCATCGTTTCCAGTTGACAAGCTTATAGACCTATTGTTCGAGTCTGTGGTGGTGGATGCTCTATCATATCAGGAGCCTGACTAAGTACCTGTGCCTGAACCTCTCTGTGTCAAGTTCAAAAGACCTGAAAGACCTGCTGTAAGCAGGCACAGGTTAAGATTTTAAAAGAACCTGCAAGGTGAACAACACAACAGAATATAAATCTTTATTATTATTGTACGCTGTACAGCTAGAGTAAACTTGCATGCTCAGAAGCCACGTATGATTACATCGCCTACAGGTTGCCTGATGCTGAACTTCGGGCAGCTGCGTGTACTCCCGTGGAACAACCGCCTGTGGGAGGAGTCGTTGTGTTGCTGTTAGGAGTTTGGGTCGGAGTCCTGGGTTTGTGTTCCCTTTAATCTCTTCCTTAGCCTTGCTAGTCACCATTGCAGAGCACCATGGAGAGGCTTACCTGAAAACTCTTCTCATGGGGCAGGCACATCCTCACACACCTGTAACCCCATCCTTGAATAAAAGCTGGTAGCTGGTCACTCATCAGTGTTTTAACCCATATCTAGCCCATGACTCTGCCGTTTTTCAAACTTACATTCTCATTTTCTATGCAGATCTATGGAAATTCTTTCCTTGAAGCTCCTGATCACACAACCATACTGGCAGTCAGCTTACTCACTACCTTCTGCTCACCCGCTTGCAACTCATGCTGTCATTCTCCCAGACTTCTGGTTGTTTCTCCACCATTCTGCTGTCTCCCGTCTGCACTACAACTTCAGACCGTAAGTACCTAAACTTTTCCTTTTGTAAGTCTCTCTTTAGCCATTACTAACACTCAATTTTACCTCAGGGCCTTCTGATCTTTAAACACTAAAACCTGTGGCTCCATCTCTGTGGTGTTTCTCAGTCTCTGCAAGCTACCTGCACAGTCTAAGAAAAACCTGACCTCTTACTAACCTCTGCTCTTCCTCGCAGAAGCTTCTGGTTCCTGATCTCCAGCAGTTACCTCTTCAGTCATCCGTCAGACATTTTAATAAACTGTTTTTAGCTCATTTGTCTCCTGAGTTTCTCTGCATGAAGGTCAGGTTATTGCAAAAATCATGACATTAGCAATTATTTTGCACCACTCTGTTAAACAGCTGATATTAATTTCAAGTGTATCTTTATAAATACATTCAATGTCAAAGTGAATGAAAGGCATCCATTCAGCTTTCGGTGTCTAATGCAGGATTTTATGGACAGGCACCAAAACAGGAAATTTATAAATTGAGATTTACTAAATCAGGTAAACCAAAATAAAATACTAATGTTTAAAGTCCAGAGGAGGGAGGAAGGCTTTATAGCAGGGGTATTCAATTCTAGTCCTGGATGGCTGGTATCCAGCACGTTTTAGTTGTTTCCCTGCTCCAACACACTTGAATCAGTGGTTGAATTACCTGTGCAGCAGCTCTGCAGAAGCCTGTTAATTATCTGCTGACTGAAATCAGGTGTGTTGAAAAAGAGTTAAAACTAAAACGTGCTGGATACCGGCCCTCCAGGCCCAGAAGTAAATACCCCTGCTTTATAGGCACAGAGAACTCCCATCATGATCCTGGAGACGGCACAATGAGATGACGACATGAGTGTGCCCTCCCAGATCACACCAACACCACCTGACCACACGGAGGCATGTGTCTGTAAGAAAGAAAAACTGGTGATGTATGAGATCTAAACAAAATCTACGAACAAAATGAATTTTACAGTTGTTTAACCTGCTGAGCATCGTCTCTCCAAAGAGCTGCACAAAGGTGCAACTGGCTCAGAACCAGAGTGCTCCGTTATGCAGGTGGTCACCTCCTCCTGCTGACACCCGAGGATTACCTACAAAAAAGGGAAAACAGTTATTAATAAGGAAATAATTAAATCAGAGCTAAAAGTTTAATTTTAGTGTGACGTTTGAGATTGTGTGAAATAAATGTGGACATGATTTTTTATTGTGGGGTCAGTACCTTGGGCGTTTCTCTGTAGCAACACGTTGTCTGGCTGACAATGAATTAGAAAAGTCACCAGTTGAGGCAGAGTTGGACTATATTACTCCAGCTAAGCTAAATGCAGCTAAACTAGACACTAGTCACCAGACTATAGTTACTATAGATTTTATTAGATTTAATGAAGGCATCAGCTGTGACATAGAAATTGGTGTGTGTTTATGTATGTATTAGGTGTGACAGAAAAAGAAGAGGGTTGTAATTATTTCGATGCCAAACAAGCTTGTAAAATACAAATGCTTGTGGTGCATTACCTAGATCAGTGCTTCCCAACTATCTCTAACCAGTACCTAAAAAAATATATAATTTTGTTGTATCCATTGTTTACATTTAGTGTCCCACTTCCTCAAGTGCTTATGTGACATCAGTTTCACTTCAGAGATGTAAAAGTGGTATCAAATGTACTGTTCATACAAACTTAAGTAATAAAACATCAGAGATGGATCTGATTTAGGGTGACAGAAAGCACATTGAATCTGATTTGTCCTGTTCTGACAAACGTCAGATCGGTATACTGGTAAGAAATTTATTATCAAACATACTAGGGATGTAAGAAAATATCGATATGGCAATATATTGTGATATTGTTTCCTGCAAGATTATATCGATATTCAAAAGCTGTGTATCAAATTTTGGGAAGAATTCACATGCAAACATTTGTGTATTTTCATTTCCTTTGGTGCAATTCAAACGCCGACTTCTATTTGGCAGCAGTGTGCAGTGGGCTTTGTTTCCACTATTGAAATGTACATCTCTTTATTATGGTTCAGATACATCACGATAAACATGTTAAGTATCAGTTTGGGCAGTTTATTGAAATTTCCTTCAATAAAGTCTAAAAAAAATTGCTGCTATTGTCTGGCTGAATGTATCGCAATATATCGTGGTATATCGTATCGTCTCCCCCGTATTGTGATGCATATCGTATTGCCAGAATTTCACCAATACACATCCCTAAAACATACTCACTTCGATAATTATTCAGTCAGTTACTTCATATAATCCATTCGTTTCACTGAAAAAGGAGCAGGCAGAACTATGAACTTGTTTAGCCCATCCAAGTAACATGGAATAAAAATACATGTATCTGTATGTAAATGTAGTTTAAATGTCTTCCCACAATAGCTCATGTAGATTCTGTCTGAGTTATGCCATAAAAATCCTGCAGTTCCACTAAAAGAGTATTTACCTGCAAAACAGCCTGTTAGCTCAGCTTTCTGCTGCTTCCTCTGTAGCAAGTTAGCGGTACACAGGTTAGCTCCAGTAGCTGCAAAGTCTCTGATGTTCCACAGGTTCCTGAAAAATTTGCAAACTTATTAACATAAACTGCAATAATTAATTCCATGAAACCAGTAATGAATATGTTAAGATGAGTTTTTAATAAGTCTCTCTGGAACAATAGACCATTGTCCTGAGGCTAGCACAATGGCTTGCTTAGCAGCTAGCTAGTGAGCTAACATCTGGTTAAAACCAACTTAAAAAGTGGCTTAATTTACAGATTAACTAAGAAAAGATAAAATATATTATCAATACTCGCTTTAGATCCTCAGTAGACACCGCAGACAGCAGAAATAATGTGTTTGAGGCTCAAAATTCATGTTGTTGACCGAGGTGGAAAAAAAAGTCTTGGAGGCTACATCACTTCCGGGTCACTGAACTGTCACTCAAGAGAAACCACTGTCCTATGGGAGAGGACTTCTCAGAAGTCCCACCCACCCGAAAGGTTTGTGTCGGAATTGCAACCAAAAACTCAGGGATTGCAAAGGAGAAAGCCAGACAGTGTAAGTGCAAATCTGGTAGTGAGAGCAAAGCTGTGAGCAGCGAGAACGAAACTAAGGAAATTGATAACAAAAACACAGAGGCAAACAGAAAAAGGAAACATACTTTGTTACTCATTTTAAGAAGTTGATTCAGATCGTAAGTTTTTCTTTTGAAACATGTTTTTTTCCTTTAGTCAATATTTTTGTTCTGTCAATTTCTTAATTTTTGTTTGACCGTCAAAGTGTTTTTCTTGATCATTTTAAGAATCAGATTCAGATCGTAAGTTTTTCTTTTGAAACGAATGTTTTTTCTCTCAATGTCTTAAAATTTGTTTGCTCTCCAAAGTGTTTTTCTTGATCCTATTGGCACAAATCTAATCCCATATATCCTGCTTTGGGGTCTTTATTTATGTAGATAAACCTATGCAGTGCACTAGGGTGTAATGAAAGTGCAATCAAAACATTCTTTTGTTTAATACATTTTATTTTTAGTTTGCATGAGTGCATTTTTTTATTCATTTATATTCTAGGGAACATTTATTGAGTTTCATTACATTTTCCTGTTTTTGTGCAGAAAGCCACACTGACCCATGACACTAAAGACAAGGAGTACACCCCTCATGACCTGCCACAACGTCAGTCTGTCCAGCCTCAGGAGACCTGCAGTATCGCTCGGCGAGCTAAACGGATGAGATCTGAAGTTAGTTTGTCTTAATTCTCTGTTTCTATGTGACCTTTTTTCTCTTCAATCAGTCACATCAGTTACTCTGACAAAACCATTTTCACTTGTGCATTTTTAAATTCTCAAAACCTAATTTCCTTGTTAGGCTTGTATTGATCCTCATCAGGGATCGTCATCAAGTTAAAATCTCTAATAAATTAGACATACTGTTTTATTTCTGCTTTTGAAACATAAATGAGCATTCATTGGATCTAATGCATTACAGAAAACATTTATACATTTTGCCCCGGTTCTTGTTCTGGCGCAGAGAGGCTGTTTCAAAAGCGAACTCGGAGGAATTCGTGAGTCTCGTCCGAATCTGAGGAGGAGAATGGGAACCTTTGTGGCCAAATCGGAACCCGGTGAGAATTTATTTATAAATAAACAGGAATGTAGTTGTTTCATGGAAGCGGTATTTATGGAGGACTCCCAAAGCCTCCTCTGAATATTCTTCGTTGTCTTTCAGTGCAAATGCCAGTCACTGAGGTGAAACAGGAGCCAGCTGAACACATGGATCCAACAGAAAATGAAGAAAATGTATTTATAAAGATAGAAAAACCTCCATCCAATAAAGTAAATGGGTTTTTATTGTTTGAAGTTAAAGATAAAAATAACACAATAAATTAAGTGTGTAGTGCTATAAATGCCTAACTGTCCTCTCCCGCTCAGGTGGACACGTACATGTGCCTGGTATGTGGTAGTGGAAGTGAAGAGGACCGCCTGCTGTTGTGTGATGGTTGTGATGACAGCTATCACATCTTCTGTCTGATCCCGCCCCTCCATGATGTCCCTAAAGGTGACTGGAGGTGCCCCAAGTGCCTGGCTCAGGTGAGCTTTCTTCTCTCCACCCTCAGAGAGCCAAAGAACAAGGGTTCCTTAAAGGACAACCACAGCACCATTATCTTCTTTTACACAAGCAACTACAGCATCTTATGGGGGTGGCCGTCATTTGTTGTGTTTGTTTTCCAGGAATGTGGAAAACCTCCTGTTGCATTTGGCTTTGAGCAAGCTGGCAGGAGCTACACCCTCCAAGCGTTTGGGGACATGGCCGACTCCTTTAAGTCTGACTACTTCAACATGCCCGTTCATGTGAGCTCACATTACCTCATGTCTGCTTTCCCAGCTTGGTGTTTAGGTTTTACTCCGTAAACGATGGACTGTGGTGTTTTGTTCCACATCAGCACTGTTTAACGACCTTCATTAAAGCTACTGCTTTTTGCTTTTCGGTGTAGATCGAAGAAGTTGGTTGATGTTTGTCTTCATATGAAGTTTGTTTTGGCTTTAGTTCAGCAGCGAAGCCAGTAGGTGGGAGGAGTGTAATAAAGCTCCAGGGCCACAAGTGTAAAATAACTTTGCTCTTATCTGAAAACTGCAGCCTTTACCTCAAACACCAATAACCTTGGTATTTTGTTCTAATCATCTTTTGTGTTTTATGTTGTTATTCAAGCGACTCTGACTCCAACTACAAGGTCTTCCACTGTTAAAGTACAATGCACACTAACACCAAGTGCTGCGTGAACTGAAACTGTTTTACTATGAGCATACAGATTATTGTACGGCTCATTAAAACGTTCTATTCTTATTACAAACGGGGTCAGTTTTACATCTTTAAGGGGAATGCTCCAGGACTGTCTGTTACTGTTTGTGTGACGAAACAAAGAAATGCTTTGATAACCGCTTCAGCTAGTCTTTTGTGTCTCTTATCAAGTGTTGATGCAGTTGAGCAGACTTCATTTACTATTAATAATTATTAAACCAGTGTTACATTTCTGTGCAAACATGCATGTTCATCATCAGCATGTTCAGGGTCTGTTGGTTTGATTTTAGATGGTTCCAACTGAGCTGGTGGAGAAGGAGTTCTGGCGTCTTGTCAGCACCATCGAGGAAGACGTCACTGTGGAGTACGGAGCAGACATCGCCTCAAAGGAGTTTGGGAGTGGTTTTCCTGTGAGAAACGGCCATTTTGAAGTCCCTGCAGAGGATGAGGTATCGTATCTCTGTCATGGGAATGAATGTGTTCTACTGCCAAAACATGTTTTTCTTTATAATTAGAAAATTTGACACTACGCGTAAACATGCAGAAAAGCCAGTTGTAAACTTAATCAACATGGACACAAATCTATAATGAAAAGGAAAGCATTACAAGAAAAAAGTATTTTAACAACAGTTGTTTGCAGTCTGCTGTGGAAATCAAACTCACAGGTTCTTTATTATATTTATCCTAAAAGTGATGTCTAGGCTGGATCTGGGTGTGAGGTTAAAGCCAAGTGTTGGGCTCTGTCTCTGACCTGCAGCATTACCTGACCAGCGGCTGGAACCTGAACAACATGCCGGTGCTCGACGCCTCGGTGCTGACTCACATTACAGCCGACATCTGTGGGATGAAGGTCCCCTGGCTCTATGTGGGGATGTGCTTCTCCTCTTTCTGCTGGCATATTGAAGACCACTGGAGCTACTCCATAAACTATCTTCACTGGTACAGAACCTTCTGCAAGCTTGATCAGCAGCATAGGAACTTGATCTGCACGATGTTGGAAGTAATTGACATTAGTCTTTTTCTAACTGCGATATATGAATATATTAAAAATAAAGGAACAACAAATGACTTGAATATCAGTTAAAATAAATTATACTTATTCCAGACATCTAGTTAAAATCTGACCTGTTGGTGTTTTACGTACTGTAGGCAGTAAATTACATAATTTTGGGTCAAATCAGTATTTGTCACAGTGATACTGTAATACTGTAGGCTTGGTAAGCGTTTGTCAATCTGCTTGGTGATGCAAAATAACGTCAAACTCTGTTCGAAGGGTTTAAACCTTTTGAGAGTAAAGGTAGTCTCAATATATGATAAACTATTACCATTGGCACTATTGAGATGTAATTTATTGAAATACGGGTTTAGTCAGCCTGAATTTATACCCAGAAATAAAACGCTTTGTTTCAGTGGAACTCCACCCACGCCCCCTCTGACAAAGCATGCCTACAACAGCAGCTTAGGCCAGTCAGTTGCTGTATTGGATAAGTTGTCCAGTGGTTAAGGCGTCGGCCTGCCGTCTGTTTTGCCACACGCTGACTTGGGTTTGACCCCCTGTGGTGATGCTCAAACATTGTGCAGCTCTAACAGATCACATAGTTTAGTTATTGATTTTAGCTCTGGTAAAATTTTGTCTGGTCACATGTGCAGGGGCGAGCCAAAGACCTGGTATGGAGCTCCAGGTTATGCTGCTGAGCACCTGGAGTCGGTCATGAAGAAACTGGCCCCTGAGCTGTTTGAGTCCCAGCCTGACCTCCTTCACCAGCTGGTGACCATCATGAATCCCAACACGCTGATGAACAACGGAGTCCCGGTAACCTGCCCATTTACTCATTAGGGTGTGAAGTAAAGCATCACCATGAGAATCAAATTCAGTTGTCAGCTTTATTTACAGAATTGTAGTCTCTGTTGCAGTTTTGCATTTCTTCTGAAAATAAAAGCAGTTTTACAGTAAAAAGTTATTATTAATGGAATCTTCTAATGACTCCAGAAAGCAGCACATTTAGTCTCCACTTTATTATCTTATAATATTTTTTATTGCCAATCTCAGATCTATCGCACCAACCAGTGTGCAGGTGAGTTTGTCATCACCTTTCCTAGAGCATACCACAGTGGATTCAACCAGGGTTTCAACTTTGCCGAAGCTGTCAACTTCTGCACCATGGACTGGGTAAGAAAATGGATTCATACTGTACAGATGTAGTTAGATGCCTGTGAATGTAAGGCCTTATTTCTATTACTATTGCTTTTCCTTTTGTTTTCACTTCTGTTTGTCATTGTTCTCTTGTCGTTCTGAAACCCACTCGTGTCCATGTTTCCTGTCAGATGCCCATTGGCCGTGGTTGTGTGGGTCATTATCGGCAGCTGAGCCGGTACTGTGTCTTCTCCCATGATGAGATGGTTTGTAACATGGCCTTTAAAGCAGACACCATGGACGTTGACCTAGCATCAGCACTGCTGGAGGACATGACATCCATGATCAAAGAGGAAGAGGAACTTCGACAAAAGATTAATAAAATTGTGAGCAGTTATTTAGCCTCAGTAACCTTATTACTAAATTAATGTTGTTTTCTGTGACTGTAAATTTGAAAGTTGTCTATCCACTAGTATGGCATCCACTAGTATAAATAAAGAGAATATTTTATTACGTATTCTTAGTTGTAGAAGACTTTTTTTATTGTCTGCACAGATGCCACACTTGGCTCCACTGTCTCCTCTTTGGCTCTGATGACTGAGTTTGTGTCTCCAGGGTGTTGCACAGTCTCGACAAGTTGATTACGAAGCACTCCCAGATGAGGCGCGGCAGTGCTGTAAGTGTCGGACCACCTGCTACCTGTCTGGCATCACTTGTGGCTGCAGTCCTGACAAGATGGCTTGTTTGTACCACGCCCAGGACCTCTGCTCTTGTCCTCATAGCAACCTCACACTCCAGTGAGTCTCTAATAACCACAACAACTGAACAAACTCACTTGTGAATTTACAGCCATGTCACCCCGCCTTTCTGTCTTAACTCCCCTGCAGCAGATTTTACATAAACGAATGGAATTATTGCATTAATGGTTTGACTTTTCCCTCATAACACCTTCCACCTGAGTCTGGGCGTCTTTTTCATTTGTGGTTTCTGCAAACCAGTTTTTGAGAAAGTATTTGACAGAGATTCCTCCCTGGTAAAAACTGATTCACTCCTGTGGTAATTATTGTTCACTGCAGTTTCAAGTTTACCCTGGACCAGTTGTATCCTCTGATGGAATCAGTGAGGCTGCGCGCCGAGTCGTATAAGGACTGGATTCGTAGTGTGCAGGACATCCTAGAGAACAAAGGAGCCGTGAAAAAAGGTGCCTCATAACTTTTCAGCAGTCTAAAACTTGTTTCAATCAATCAATCAAAGCTTTATATATAAAGCGCCTTCCGCAACCCTGTCAGGAAGCCCAAAGCGCTGAACCGTTTCCATTGTCGTTCTGACCGTTTCCATTTCATTAGTGATGATTAAATATCGAGCTGTTAAATGTGTTTGTAAGGCGTAGTTCTGTTTTTTTGTCAGGCTTGGAGGAGCTTCATAGCCTCGTGGAGCAAGCAGAAACCAAAGCGTTCCCTCGAATAGACCTGCTGGATCAGCTGCGTACGCTCACATCGGAGGCTGATAAAGTTGCTGTAATGGCACAACAGCTTCTCAATGGGAAGAGACAGACAAGGTACTAAAATCACCTGGATCACAAAAACATTTACTTTAATGAGATCTATAATTGATCTCAGACTTGCTTATGCAATTATCTCCCATTTAAGTACGTTGTTGCTGAATCCATTATTTATTGATTGGTCATTTTTGATTGTGTTATTTGCCAGTTTATAAAATGGGAACAATGAAACAAAGTTTTCGTCATAGTTGTTACAAATAAAACTAAACGAACCTTTGTTTCAGGTATCGATCGGGAGGAGGAAAGACTCAAAACCAGAATGAGTTGTCGGTGGATGAGCTGAGGTCTTTTGTCCAACAGCTGGACAACCTTCCATGCAGCATCCGGCAGGCTCATTTACTAAAAGTAAACAACATTTATTGCTTTTATTGATTACCAAAATATTTAATAAACAGCATAAGTATTTTTTATTTATTTAAATGCTGGGCACCATTGTTAGTGTGGCTCTGCCTGATGTTTCATCCCAGTAAATGAACCGATTAAGTTCATGTGAAGTCCTCAAGTGCTTGCTGTGACTTCCAGGACCTGTTGACCCGGGTGGATGACTTTCAGCAGCGCAGTGACCGTCTCCTTTCTGATGAGTCACCCAGCCCACAGGAGCTGCAGGACCTGCTGGATGTGAGTCTGGGGCTGGACGTGGAGCTGCCACAGCTGCCCTCACTGAGGGAGAGGCTGGAGCAAGCTCGATGGCTGGAGGCTGTGCAGCAGGCCAGCAGCAGACCAGACAGCCTCTGCCTGGACACCATGAGGAGGCTGATAGACCAGGGAGTGGGTCTGGCCCCGCACAGCTCTGTGGAGAGGGCCATGGCTCGTCTGCAGGAGCTGCTGACCGTATCAGAGCAGTGGGAGGAGCGGGTCCTCAGTCTCATGGATGCCAGGTAAAAATGTCATCTAAGAGTTTGTCTTTTAGCTTTTTAAGAAGCCTCCTGCCATGAGTCAGAAGCATGGACTGAGTTCTCTGCACCTGACATCAGCTCAAACATAGAGGCTGCCAACAAGCATCAGCCCACTGAGGATCCAAACAGCACAAATAATAGTTTAGCTGTGTTATGGTTGCAGTATTTTTAATTTCCTATTGTGCCTATATTAATTATACAAAAAAAAATTTACAGGCCGTATCACAGCATCGACGCTCTTGATGATGCCCTGCAAGAAGTAGAAAACATCCCTGCATATCTGCCCAACTGTCTGCAGCTAAAGGATGTCGTCACTAAAGCCAAGAAATGGCTTCATGAGGCAGAAATGCTTCAGGTAAAATGTACTTCCACCATCTGACTCGGACAGATGTGTGGATGTGAACTACAGAATAAAAATATTGTCCTTATTTGCAGCTGGGAGGGCGTATTCCTGTTCTTGACAGCCTCTCCGAGCTGGTTCTCAGAGCGGAGAGCATCCCTGTGAACCTTGAACCTCTGAGTCGACTGGAGACCCTCGTTGGTGACGTTCAGAGCTGGAAGGAGAGCGCAGCTAAAACATTCCTACTGAAGAACTCCTCCTTCTCTCTGCTTGAGGTACAAAGGAACAATTTGAATGGGATTAGTTTCAAACCTGCATTCTGATTGATGGTTTAAAATGTTTGATGTTTTCTCTTTATTTGGAAGGTCCTGTGCCCACGATGTGATGTAAGGTCTGCCCATCAGAAGTGCAAATCTAAAAAAGCAAAAGAAGCTCCTCAGCTTTGTAAGAAAATCCCCACAAAACTGGAGTCTGTGTGTGACGTAGAGAGGGTGCTCTCTGAGAGCAAAGACTCTGCTTCTGCTGTAAGTTTAACCACATCCGTCTGTTTTATCGGCCTAAATCAGAATAACTAATCATGTCTGGCCTGATCTCTCCACAGATGACCACACTTTCTGAGGTCCGACAGAGGGAAATGGAGACCCTGTTGGCTCTCAGGGCTTCAAATGAATCCAAACTTCTACCTGCTGAAAACTCTTGTGCACTCAGCGTCTGTGTCTGCCAGAAGCCCCCTTCAGGTGCCATGGTTCAGTGCGAGCTCTGTCGAGACATTTTTCACTGCAACTGCGTCACATCAGCTGCAGACCTGGAGTACGGCCAAGCCTGGCTCTGTCCCCTCTGCCAGCGATCGCGAAAGCCTCCTCTGGACAAGGTCCTGCCATTACTGGCCTCGCTGCAGAGGATTCGGATTCGCCTGCCAGAAGGGGACGCTCTGCGCTTCCTCATTGAGAGGACGGTGCAATGGCAGCACAAAGTTCAACAGGCCTGTACAGAAGGCGTGCTGGAGAGGGTGTCTGCAATGGTATGTTGAGATGGTTTAACTTCACACGTGTGGAGGCTGCTGTGTTTTTGTTACAGGATGTAATAAATCTCTGTGTTTCAGGGGAGAGTTGGCTCCAGAATGTCTTCATATCTGACTCAGGAAACAAACGGTTCATCATTTTATATAGAACACCAGTCAGTTCCACTCCAAGGTCAGCATTAATGCTTCTCAGGTGTTTTAGTAGTTTTTTTTTTTTTTTTTTTGTCCTCTGACCTCTCTTTGTTATATTGTCCCAGGACTCAGCCCTGAGCTGGAGGAGCTCATGGTGGAGGGCTTCCTGCTGCAGGTCACCCTGCCTGAGACCGAGCAGCTCTACAGATACCTGTTGTACAAACTCGCCCCGCTGCCTTTGCACAGCGCCCCCTATGGGAACGGAACAGAACAGTCTCAGAGAGGGAGTCCCCAGCACAAGGTAAAGGACAATACTTCCATTTATTTTTGTTTAGGACACCACCATTTACACAAGAAAATATTTAGAGTATGCCGACCAGAATCCTGAACTTCAAAACTTTTTAATGTTAATTTGTCTCTTCAGAACGGAGTGTCCAGTTTGAAAAGTGAGGCAGCAAACAGACAAAGCAAAAGGACTAAACGGCGTAAAGACAGCTCTGACTCTCATCATTCTGAGAAGGCCAAGAAAAAGAAGAAGAAACTCAAGAAGAGCAAAGAAAGGAGTGAGGAGTCAAAGAGGACGTGCTCCCCCTCACACACCGTATCCGACCCTGCCCTGTCAGATTCAGAGGAGGACTTCTCGCTGTGTGCTGCACCTTGGTGCAGAGAGCCCGAGGGCGACGAGGTACTTCTCTTTAGTCCAATATTCCTCAGCATCTTTTAGTATCTGGCTTCATAATTCTAGCATGATATGTTTTCATTTCAGGTGAACTGGGTCCAGTGTGACGGCAGCTGTAACCAGTGGTTCCATCAGGTGTGTGTTGGACTTTCTGCTGAGCGAGCAGAGAAAGAGGATTATGTCTGCATAAGCTGCACACAGCCGGACTATGACCGAGGAGAATGAAGACCAAAAACAGATGTTGAAGGCCGAGCAGCTGTTTGTAAACCAGCTGCAGCACTTACATGCACACCTGAACTCCGTGTATGCTGTGGCTTCTCCTTTTTACCTTCTGGCTTTGCCCTCAGTGAACATGGTGCTATTTCCCTTTTCTCCCCTCAGAGTTAATAAAGACTCCTGTCACTGTTTTTGTCACTTAGCTGGTTTTTCAGCTAATCAACTAATCCTTTATGAGACTTGCCGAGATACGGATGTGGTCAAAGAAGAACCAACGGCGCAGGGATTTTTCAACCAAAAAATGTCAAGTTTGACATTTCAGAGCGGATTTTCTTCTTCGACATGCATCAGAACAATGTGAAACTTATCTTTCTTTTGTAGAGTAAATATTATTTATCTGAGCAATAGCTGAGCAGATTAATTCAGGTCCAGTTTTCACCTGAGCTATATTTGTGTGTAGAAAAACTTTGATAAGATGCCTTCCCGAAGCAAAAACCCTGAAGATCTCACCTCACAAACCCTGTAATCTTCTACAGCACAGTCAGAATTTGTTGTCTCCCCTAAACAGAAATGGCTCTGTGATCCTACACGTGCAAAAGTTTGCACCTCATGATCTACCCACATCTTTTAATAGTTCACTGGCTGAAATATGAAGTTACACTTCCCTCTTGCGTTGTCTGCAGAGGAAGAATGCAGTTCCGGACTCCTTGTTCCTGCTGGTGGATGAGACTAGATTATATTCACAAAGTTAGAATGAACAGCCCGACATCAAAGGAATGTACATTTAGTTTTTGGGTGGATTTTCCCTGTATGGTTGAGGTTGAACATATTGTGTTGGACTTAGATTTAAGACAGACTGTGTGATTTATCTGCCACAGGTATATGACCTTTTTCTTGCTTCTTTGGATAAATAATATAATTCATATGTTGCAGTTTGCATTATTAAATAAAATGTTTGTTCCCAAATGCCTGGCCTCTTTAATCCTGTTAACCCACATTCATTATTTTGCGTTTTTTTAGGTTGGTTTTGTTTTTTTCCAACCACATCGGTAATAATAGTTGCATTTGCAGCCGAAGCCTAGAGGCTCAGACTTCCCTCTCCCCAGCTATTTGGGCCAGCACCTCCAGGGGAATCCCAAGGCGTTCTCTGGCCAGCCGAGAGACACAGTCACTCCAGCGTGTCTGGGGTCTTCCCTTGCGTCTCTTCCAAGTTGGATGTGCCCAGAAAACCTCACCAGGCAGGTGTCCAGGAGGCATCCTGAACAGATGCTCGAGCCACCTCAACTGACTCCTCTTGATGTGGAAGAGCAGCGGACCTACTCTGAGCTCCTCCCAGATGATTGAGCTTCTCATCCTACTTATCAAAAGATTATACATTACTAAGGCATTTTCAGCATACGAGAATTTTTTTAAAGACATTTCTGTATCGCATCAATCCTGACTAACAGCAATAGTGAGATTATAATACGTAAAATTAGATTTGATTTTCATCTTAGAAGTATTTCATCCATTCAACTATGGTAGAAAATATATACGTTTAGAGGATAAACTACCAAAAAACAATGTGTCTTCTTGACACAGCTGAGCCTGACAGTCTGTACTCGGGGATTAAAGCGCCGCGAATCTGCTGGCCATTTTCCTCTTCTTGTTAGCTTACTAGCTCATAAGGCTAGTCTTCTAATTATTGCGTTTGCCGGAGTAAAACAAACATATGCCATATTTAAAATTTACAGCTCGGTCATTTTAGCTGTATCGGGGCTTCCTTTCTTTCCGCCGTCATGGATGAGGAGTATTACACAGGTGGAGGAGACTGGGAAGGCCCAGACGGTAACCTGGTGAGGACGGGACTTGTTGCTGTTAGCATTAGGTTAGCCTCGGCTTTAGTGAACCGTTGACTTTCTAGTAGTTAGTTAGCTACATACAGTTAGCTGCATGCTAGATAACTGCGCAGATGGTGTATTCACTATTAATTCATTTGTACTATTTACTGTTGAGTATTTTGTGTTATTCGAATCACCAAATTTCACCATAGTTATATCTATTCTTCTGCAATTAAAGTAAAATATTCATATCGACAGACCCAGACGCCAAAATAAAGCTATATTTCAGTTTGGCACATTAAAGCTACTTCTTTTTTTTAACCAGTTTATTATGAATGAAACTAAAGGCACAGTTCGAACATACTCCTGTGTAGTTTCAGATATGATTTTTATGTAGGTTAAATACAAAGATAACCTCAATGTAAATTAAACAAGCGACAAAATGTAGCTGTTTGGGGGCAAATATTGTTCGAAAACAAGTCCTAATTGTTACTGAAGTACAAAATTGCTGTTTAAAATTGACTTTTTAATCACAAATTCAATTATATTTTTGTATCAAATGAGCAGCAAAGGTTTGCATTTAAGTAAAAGACGTACTTCAGTAGCTTCCAATTAAAAAAAAAACACATCACTGACTGCACCATGAAAGACAGTGAATGATGGACACAAAAAACGCATTGTTCAGTCCTCCATAGGAAGATCGTTGGTGTCCACATATATGTTGGGTCATTGATTCTTTCAGGATGATGTTTATGATGAAGGAGAAAGCGATGGGAAAGTCCAGGAGGACTGCCTGCAGAAATTCTCCAGCAGAGATTATATCATGGAGCCTGCTATATTCAACACATTGAAACGGTAACATTTAGCCTTAAAATACAACTATAGTTTAATATTTTTGGGTTTAAAAGTTTAGAAACTGTAATGCAGAATCAAAAAGAAGTCATGCTGTTGTGTTGCAGGTATTTCCAAGCAGGTGGCTCTCCTGAACATGTCATCCAACTTCTCTCAGAGAACTACTCAGCTGTTGCTCAGACGGTCAATCTTCTAGCGGAGTGGCTCATCCAAATGGGTCAGTAACATGTGGTTAACATTATACGTTTTGTTCTGCATTTTATTTTTCGTCTTTGTGTTGCCTGCAGGTGTGGAACCGGCTCAGGTCCAAGAGCGAGTAGAAAATCACCTCAAGAGTCTCCTCATAAAGCACTTCGACCCCCAGAAAGCTGATTCTATCTTTACTGTGGAGGGAGAGGTAAGACTTCTGAACAGTCACAAAACCTATTAGAGCATATTGTGGGTGAGAAGTAGCTCACATTTCTGCTGTTTTTTTAGACGCCTGCTTGGCTTGAGCAGATGATAGCACACACAACATGGAGGGATCTGTTCTACAAGCTGGCAGAGGCTCACCCCGACTGTCTGATGCTCAACTTCACTGTAAAGGTAAAGTACAGATGTGTGTGTTATGCTCAGTTTCTTTTCTCTATGTTATTATAAGTTAATCTACAAGACTTTATAAATCCGGTCAGTTTAATCTTTAAGGAGGTTTCCTTTTTTTACTTGTTTTGAGACCTATTAGTAGGAATCGAGGCTTATTTTGTTGCCGGTTGTGTGTGTGTGTGTGTTTAGCTTATTTCTGACGCGGGTTACCAAGGAGAGATCACCAGTGTTTCGACAGCATGCCAGCAACTGGAGGTTTTCTCCCGAGTGCTGAGGACATCTTTAGCCACGTTGCTGGATGGAGGAGAAGAAAATTTGGAGAAAAATCTGCCAGAATTTGCTGTGAGACTTGCTTCTTTTCCTTTATCCCAATGTACACGACAACTTTTGACCCCATCAATAAGGCTTATTGTGTGTTAAGTGTTTTAGTTTAGTGTAACATTTTTTGGGACAATCTCTGATCTCATCATGTTCCTGTTTTTGTTTTTTTTCCCCTAATAAATTCTTTTTTATTTAGTGGTTGTGGTTCATTTTGGATCACTTGTTTGGTGTATTATTGTCTTAACGTGGTTGGAACTCTGGGAGACATTTGTAAAATTGAGTTGATAAGAGGGCTGCGCAGTGGTGCAGTGGTTAGAGCTGTTGCCTTGCAGCAAGAAGGTCCTGGGTTCGCTTCCTGGCTTCGGATCTTTCTGCATGGAGTTTGCATGTTCTCCCTGTGCATGCGTGGGTTCTCTCCGGGTACTCCGGCTTCCTCCCACAGTCCAAAATCATGGCTGTTAGGTTAATTTGTCTGTCTAAATTGTCCTTAGGTGTGTGTGTGTGCATGATTGTTTGTCCTGTGTGTCTCTGTGTTGCCTTGCGATGGACAGGCTCTCTGTCCAGGGTGTACCCTGCCTGATTGCCCATTGACCGCTGGAGATCAGCAGCCGCCCCCCCCCCCGCGACCCTACGTGGACAAAGCGGGTTCAGACAATGGATGGATGGATGGATGGATGGATGGAGTTGAAAAGATTTATTTGCTTATTCTCTTTCAGAAAATGGTGTGTCATGGAGAGCACACCTACCTCTTCGCACAGGCAATGATGTCCATCCTCGCTCAGGAGGAGCAGGGCGGTTCAGCTGTTCGTAGGATCAGCCAGGAAGTGCAGAAGTCCGCACATGAGAGGTACTCTAGTCATGTAGCCATGTTGTTATGCTCATGGTTGATCTTAGGGCTAGGAGGTCAGGATTTAATGCATAAACAAATTAAATGGTGTAAAAGCAGGGTTTCCCCCAGAAAATGAGTTAAGCCTGGCGGATTCTGCCGTCGGGGGGTGGGGCCCGCGCTCTGTCCCGCAGCGCTCCTCCGTGAGACTGGGAGTTTTCTCACCAGTATCAGCTGATGGAGGGCTCTAGTTTTGTTGCGCCGTTCGTGCCGCCAGGCTTATAAAGCACTGGGGGAAACCCTGAAAAGTAACTAGTTACAGTCCATGTTAAAGAAGAAAGTGCTAGCAGCTTGATTTTGTGTGTGTGCGTTTAGTACATGTCAGTATCACTATTAACGCTGATTTCTGTTTGAATCCAGGGGTCATGATGCCAGTCAGATCACCCTCGCACTTGGTACGGCAGCAGCCTACCCTCGAGCCTGCCAGGCTCTGGGCGCCATGTTGTCCAAAGGAGCCCTGAATCCTGCCGACATCACAGTTTTGTTCAAGATGTTCAGCAGCATGGACCCGCCTCCTGTAGAGCTGGTGAGAATAAACTCCTTCCCATGTTTTATCCCTTGTGAAGGTGCTCTTAATTAAAACATTGGTGTTTTCTGCCTTTTAGATCAGGGTTCCTGCCTTTCTAGACCTGTTCATGCAGTCTCTTTTCAAGCCTGGATCAAAAATCAACCAGGACCATAAGCACAAATACATCCACATTTTAGGCTACGCAGCCAGCGTTGTTGAGACGTGGAAAAAGGTACAGATACATGTTTGAAATGTGCAGAATTCACATGTTTTACTTGTCATCTTGATCCACTGAGGCCTAGTCCACACGTAGCCGGGGTTTTTTAAACACGAATATCCGCCCCTCCAAAAACTTGCATCCACACCACCGCGTTTTAAAAACAAACTCTGTCCACACGTACCCGGATAAATACGTTGTTAAGGACATGCCAGACCTGTAGGCGGCAGTACTTACCCCGTTCTTAACCTCGTCCTTCGTCTGTGGTCTTCCGCAAGGAGCAGTAATTCCGCTTGCAAAAACAAACAAGCAGAAAGCGCTTGGACAATTGATGGATCGGGTAGTGACAGAGCACAGCTTTGAGGGCATCCATGATGCCGGCTAGTGTAAGCACAGTTCGCACACGTGATGTCAGCATTTTTTGTCGCGGAAAGTGACGTTGCGGACCTTAAAACTCCGGTTTTGTCTGTCCACACGCAGACACCCAAAACGGAGAAAACGCAGATCTTCACTTTGGCCGGAGTTTTTAAAAAGATCCGTTTTCGTGTGGATGACAGGCCAAAACGTAGAAAAATATCTACGTTTTGGCAGATCCCTGGCTACATGTGGACAGGGCCTGAGACTGCAGTCTTCCTAACGTTTTAACCCTCTGTCTTAATACCAGAACAAGCGAGTCAACATCAATAAAGATGAGCTGAAATCAACTTCCAAGGCCATAGAGACCGTTCACAACCTGTGCTGCAATGAGAACAAAGGAGCTACAGAACTGGTGGCTGAACTCAGCACCTTGTACCAGTGCATCAGGTCGGTCTAAAGGGAACACTGTTGAGTAAAGGATGATGGATTACAGCTTAGTGGCACTGTTGAAAGTAACGTATTGCAAAAGTAATGGCTTATAGGAATATGTTGCTTTTTTCAATAATACAATATCAGTAACTCAAGTTATATTAAGTGCTTTCAAAATGATTTGCATTGATATACGGATTAAAACATGCTAAAAGCTCTTCTAAAAATGCTACTGTTGTGAGTAGGGATGTTCAACATTATCGGTCACATATACATCAAACTCTTCAGCTATTCTCTCAAAATGTCAAAATATGACAGATCTGAGTAGGGGTAGACCGACATATCAGTTGGCTGATGTATCGAGCCGATGTTTACCGGTTTTTATACATCAGCATCGGCCGATATTTGTCCTTTAATAAAGCCAATTTAAAGTCAGGCACATCCTTGGGCAGCCTGGTGCTGTTGCAGGATTTAATTTAAATGTATTTTTACGTTCACTATTAACTTCTGCATAATAAATACTCTAAATTAACTTTATTTAGGTGTCTGACTTTAACACATATCAGTAATAGAAAAAAAATAACAGTCAACCTCTAGATCTGAAGATACTGTAGTTTTTTCTGTTTGTGGAGTAGTAGTTGGGATCTGCTGTCCTCACAGCACATGGCTACGCTACAGCAAACAAACAAAAACTAAAATCTTCACACAAAGTTTGCTTTTCTCTTCTGAACATCTTTATAAATGTTTTATCACCATAGCTTCAATATAATAACATAATAAGTAAGAGCACATTATTACTAACTAATGCACACTTCTTGGCGTCACACTTAGGGAGAATGAGATTCAGATGCAATATGTCACTTTTCCTATGAATAACTTAAATTGAAGTAGTTGTCATTTTGCACAGAAAATATTTAAAGTTTAATCATTGGAGATATGTGATGATGGCAACCTAAAATGTTTTATTTTTATTTATTTTTTTATGACAGAGGGACACAGCAAATATTGGTATCAGTGTCTGAAATTATGAGTTAGACCAGGGATTCCCAAAGTGTGGTGCGCGCACCCCCGGGGGTGCGCGAGCTGCCACTAGGGGGTGCGCAAGGTGAAAAGTGTAATGGCTGCGGAGCTCAGAGAAGTCTGTCAGATGTCACCTTTAACGTAGCCAGAAACTCATTTGTGGGTGGGCCAAAGAAATAGTAAGAGGGCACAATAAATTTAATTGAAAACAAGTATATTTTTGCGTGTGTGTCCTCCACATGTGCCCTAACTTCATAATAACAATGCGCCGAGCTTCAGCACTCTGGCCTGCGCACGCCGATATGTTCCGTATTTGATCATTTTTAACGGTGTTGGAGAAATCTGAAGGTGGCGAGTCATTCTGGCAGATTGTAATTAACACCCTGTCTCATGCAGGTGTTCTGACATTGTAAACCTCACACACAGAACATTGTGGATGTAACTAAATAAATCAAGAAATTATTCCCATCCAGGCTACTAAAAGCGCGCTGAAGATCTGAAGTTCAGAGTGTGTCTGTCAGATCAGATGCGTTCCAGCGGCTCTCGGGTGCACAAGTGAGCACATCTGGGCTGGGCAGAAGTTTAAATAGCACCAATAACGAGACGCAGTGACTTAAACTCTGCAAGTTGTGAAGCGCGTTCCATCCGCCAGCCGCATCACCAAGCGGAAAGTGAATGCGTCAAGCATAAACCAAGCTTCATGGAGCTGTGCCCTGCGCACGCACACACACACACACACACACACACACACACACACACACACACACACACACACACACACACACACAGAGATTCAATAAGCACGCACGCCGCGCAAACTCCGGCGCGCCGTCAGACTGAAGACAGAAATGAGCGCTGCCTCCTCTGTGATAAAAACTTTTAAGAGGTTTTATAACATTTTTCATTCAAGGTCAAATTAAGATATTAGCTTCTATTTTGGGATGACGTATTAAAGTCGGGTCCGCTCCAGCCAGTGACTCCGAACCTGAACTCATGCAGCATTTGTTATTCTGGTCCACGTGGCAGCGGATCGCAGATTCAGCCACACCATAAAACAGCAATAAGTCGGTCTGAGGTAAAAGTGAACATCATGGCTATATCTTGTCCCCTATTGACATTTGATTACGCACAAGTAGGTGACCAGCTCAGGTTTACGCAGAGCAGAAGGAAGGAGAGCGCTCTGGCCGCACAGGTTAAACGTTCCTACTTTAAGAAAACTGTTAAATTGCATTGTTTATGTGCTACCTGGGCACTCTAAATATTTATTTAAAATTAAATCAAAGGAAATTGTAATGGTATCGAATGCTTTTTAATTACTATTTAAAAACGAAAGTGATGGGGAAAAAGGTCGATCATATTTTTTTAACCCTGTCTGTTTAGCTTGACCTCTGATATATATATATATATATATATATATATATATATATATATATATATAGCCATGCCCTGATGTGGGGGCTGGGGGGGTGCGTCGACATGGTTGGGACATAGAAGGGGGTGCGCGGCTAAATAAGTTTGGGAACCGCTGAGTTAGACAATATCGGTTTTAAAGCCAATATCACGCATCCCTAATTGTGAGATAACTTATTGTTTATAGTGGGTTTCCAATGCCACCTGGCGAGCAAGAATAACAATGCAATGTGGATAAGCAGTTTATATAGTTAACCTGGTTGTACAAGTGGCGACCTAAAAAATGGTCACAAATATAAGTAGTTGCTCCTCTTTGTCTCAACCCTCCCACTGTCTTTATGGATGACCCCGCGAGGAAAGTTGACCATTGAGCAGGATTGATGGTTTATTCCTTGAGGTCCACGTGGCAGGAGTGAGGAGTGAGCACCACCTCACCCCTGCCACGTGGACCTCAAGGGATCAACCATCAATCCTGCTCAATGGTCAACTTTCCTCACGGGGCCACACCCATTAGGACAGTGGGAGGGTTAAAGCTGCAATGGCAAATTTGGAAAACAAAGGAGCTTAAAACATTTTAACAATGTTCTAATGTACTTTAGCTATAAATATACTTTGGAGATTAAAAAGAAAGAAAGAAACAAATTAAATTGGTCTCGCCAAACCGCCACACTTCCTTGGGCTCTCCATTCATTACACACTCACCTATTTAGCACTAGAACTCCACTGGTGTGAGAGGTTCTCCACTCAATAATATCAGAGAAGGAGAAACAGCCGGTTGTTAGGACAAACTACTAGAGTCCTAAAAAGAAAAACACCATTTGAAGTCACGGACAACAAAAGATGTTTGGACCTAGAAAACAGCGACTGGTGTTTAGTGCTATCTAGTTTGCTCCGGCATCGCGGGATTCCGGTTCCAGTAGAAACGTCTCAGGGAAGATACCCAAGGGGAGGGATTAGTGATTGATGACCGTGCAGATTAGCTATGAAGTATCTAGTTGGAGTTAAGCAGCTTTTATGAAAAAAGCTTTTATTGGACATGTTATTGTCATGTGTCTATGCCTATGTAAGTATGTCTGATCTCAGAATTGTGTGTACTGAAACTCTAATTTCCCTCTGGGATTAATAAAGTATCTTTTGAATTTGAATTGAATTTGAAGGCAGTTTGTGACGAGATGTGAGCAAAGTGCCCCTAGAAGTGCGGTTTAATTAGTAAATAATGTTATCTCTCACACATAAGACTCTTTAAACCAGTTTTCTTTTAATCAGTACTCCAATCATTTCAGGATATGTTAATAAGGACGTCTTCACTGGTCCCTGTTGATGTGTTCAGGTTTCCAGTGGTTGCCATGGGAGTTTTAAAGTGGGTGGACTGGACTGTATCAGAGCCACGCTACTTCCAGCTCCAAACGGACCATACTCCCGTTCATTTAGCTTTACTAGATGAGGTACGACAAGATTAGCGGGTGCATGCTATAGTTTCCTTCAATTTAAAGGTGGTGTGAAAATACCAAACATGATATTTCTTCTGCACAGATCTGCACGTGTCACCAGCTGCTACACTCGCAGGTCCTCCAGCTGCTCATCAAGCTCTTTGAGACGGAGCACTCTCAGCTGGACGTCATGGAGCAGGTGGGTTTCTGAGGCACCGTCACGCACAACGTTTCACCTGTCTGATAAAGTCTGAGTGATGCTTTGTTTCTACTGTAGCTGGAGCTGAAGAAGACGCTACTGGACAGAATGGTTCATCTCCTGAGTCGTGGTTACGTCCTTCCTGTCGTCAGTTACATTCGTAAATGTCTGGAGAAACTCAACACGGATATTTCCCTCATTAGATATTTTGTCACTGAGGTAAACGGCCAAGAACATACGCAGGTTGAATAAAATGTTAGTCTGCAGCCAGTCCCAGTGGATAAACACCAACCACACGTCTGTTAGATCACAACGCTAAGCTAGGTACTTAAGTTTGTTCTTTTTTTTCAACTGTGCTTTGCTTTAAACAAAGTTTATCTTTTTAAGGTGTTAGACGTGATCGCACCTCCTTACACTTCCGATTTTGTTCAACTCTTCTTGCCGATCTTGGAGAATGAAAGTATCGCAGGAACAATTCGCACCGAGGGAGAACACGACCCTGTGGCCGAGTTCATTGGTGAGTAAAAACATTTTAATAAACTTATTTACCCAGTCTAGGCTTTTCCTGGCTTTCCACCACATGTGTAATTGTCACATAACACGTGCGAAGCTTAATCTGCAGCTAATAACAGTCAACGCGTGCGTTTCCACTGGGTGTGCAGCGGCGCATCCCAGAAATTGCTAAATTTACTCCCCAGGTGCCTCATGTATCAACCGTACATAGGCACAGATCAACAGCATTTAAAATCTCTACAACTTGTTTGGTTCTTTTGCACTTCAGCAGACAAGTTTTTTTTTTTTCTCGGGTAGAACGCAGGGAATCCCCTCATGTGCTGAGGATGTAGCGTGACCAAACCTGGTTAATTAAATGTAAATGACTGAGAACAGACACGAGCACCTGGGTACGCACAGGTGGGACTTATCAGACGATTGTGGAGAAACATGCATACGAGAGGCCACGGCATGTTTCATAGATCAGGATTTTAACTGTTCGTACGCACATTCTAAATTTCACTCGTAGGAATTTAGGAGTTTCTATGAACGTTTGAATGAGGATCCAGGTCTGTTTTTATACACTTACCCTTTCAAAACATGTCAAGCTCTGCAGTAAAGATCTGACTAGAGAGGAAACCAAACACTGGTGAAATTTCAAAATAAAAGACTTTTACTTAACTAGTAGTGATGCGCCGGTATGAAATTTTTGGGCCGATATCCAATATTAAGATCACTGTTATGGCCGATAACCGATATTTGCCGAGATCGATTTACTGACATTAATGCTTCTAAAATCAGCAGATTTTGTATAGAATGAAAATTATTACAGTTTTTCTCTATTGGTTTGGCTCATTTCATGAAACAGAAATTACATTCTTAAAATAGCATGGACAAACCTCCAAACTTCATTTTATCAAATGGCAAATGCCTTAGTACATGTCTCAATTGTCTCAGTGCATCTTTGCAAATGATTAAGTACCTGTATCCTACAGTTAGCCCACATTTAGCACATTTTCCTAAATGAATAGATCTTGTAGATCTAAACTGATTAGTTGATTCTCAGTCCAATGATCATTCTCTCCAAAACATGTCAGCATGCACAACTGTAATGAAATAGATTAGTTATTTAATGAGCCGTAAGGCGTGGGATTCCATAGGAAATATGAAATCCACCTTACGGATCGATGGGTTATTTAAAGCAGAAGATTGGATCTTTTTATTGCAGGGATTAGATAACCGCTACGTAAGAGACAACAGAAGAGAGAGAGTCAAGTTTAAAAGTTAAGAATTTTATTACTAACTAATTAAACTAGACTGACTTTAAAACTAAATGTATGGTGTAACTAAAGTGGATGAGACGGTGGATGGATGACGTGTGATGTCAAATCAGAACCAACAAATCCGAAGAAGCGATTGTTCTGACGAGAAATGAAGGTGATGTTTTCGCATTAAGCTTTGGTTTGGAAGTTCAGAAACACATGAGACACCATCATGCCGGTCTACCTACCTTTCGTGGAAGTCCTCTGTAGATCAGGAATATCGAGGTCCAGTGGACCCTCTCTGGAACCGAGCCGGTAGGAAAAGCCGCGGTTCCGATCAGACCCTTCTTTGAGTTACTTCCGGGTACACGACAGGTTATTGGCGTCTGGTGAGACCCCCGGTCTGGATGGTTCAGCTTTTATTCTGAAAGGAACTGTTGTCGCTGTTGGAATAGCAACACATTTTTCAGCTTGTCGTTGTTCTTTCAGATGAAGAGTATAGATCAGGATTGGCCACTCGTCACTTTCTCTGGAACGCTTTGAACTGGCGTTAGAGCTGACGTTGCATAGTTTTATACTTCGGATGTTATGGTTTATTGTCGAATGAAAAATTACCAAACACCATCAGAACCACGCCTCCATCAGATCTGTAAGATTCTGATCGGATCAGTGAAAGGAATGTGTTATGTCTTTTAACGCTGCGTGAAATCAGTCCTGTTGGAACACTTAAAGTCACAGTACCTTTATGTTCTATAGGATTATAATAAAGTAATTAATATTTTGATTTCACAGATCGGTCACGTCTTATTTATTGACTAACACTTTGATGGATTAGCTTTAATAAAATAGAGTTCTTTGATTAATTAAAAGAAAAGAGTTCATTCTTCGTTCTTCTGTTGAGCTGAAAATAAGCAGGTTAGAAGGAATGCATGAGACCTTGAGACCAAATGTCATGCAGACTAGTCTTGAGCAAAGAAGGGAAAAACACTGTCATTCCATTCCATTACAACGACTGTCTGTTCAATTGTCATAATTGGTCAAGAACATGATACCATGAATACTATATATGGATTTCTTTGAATATTTGATACATTGATGACAGTCATTGACAGTCAGGTGATACTAGACCAGTGGTTCCCAAACTTATTTAGCCGCGCACCCCCTTCTATGTGTCGACCATGTCGACGCACCCCCCCCCCCCCCACACACACACACACATCACGGCATGGCTATATATATATATATATATATATATATAATCAGACGTCAAGCTAAACAGACAGGGTTAAAAAATATGATCGACCTTTTTCCCCATCACTTTCATTTTTTAAATAGTAATTAATAAACATTCGATACCATTACAATTTCCTTTGATTTAATTTTAAATAAATATTTAGAGAGCCCAGGTAGCACATAAACAATGCAATTTAACGGTTTTCTTAAAGTAGGAACGTTTAACCTGTGCGGCCAGAGCGATCTCCTTCCTTCTGCTCTGCGTAAACTGGCCATACTTGTGCGTACTCAAATGTCTATAGGGGAAAAGGAAAAAGCTTTAGCCATGAGGTTCACTTTTGCCTCAGACCGACTTATTGCTGTTTTATGGTGTGGCTGAATCTGCGATCCGCTGCCACGCGGACAGGAATAACATGCTGCAGGTTCGGAGTCACTGGCTGGAGCGGACCCGACTTTAATACGTCATCCCAAAATAGAAGCTAATATCTTAATTTGACCTGGAATGAAAAATGTTATAAAACCTCTTAAAAGTTTTTATCACAGAGGAGGCAGAGCTCATTTCTGCCTTCAGTCTGACGGTATCAGTCTGGCGCGCCGCAGTTTGCGCAGCGTGCACTTATTGAATGTGTGTGTGTGTGTGCGCGCGCGCGGCACAGCTCCACGAAGCTTGGTTTAAGCTTGACGCATTCACTTTCCGCTTGGTGATGCGGCTCGCGGATGGAACGCGCTTCACAACTTGCAGAGTTTAAGTCACTGTGTCTCGTTAATGGCGCTATTTAAACCAATGCTGTAAAATTACTTCTGCCCAGCCCAGATGTGCTCACTTGTGCACACGTGAGCCGTGGTTCCGCTGGACCGCGTCTGACCTCTGACAGACGCACTCTAAACTTCAGATCTTCAGCGCGTGTGAGGTTTACAATGTCAGAACACCTGCATGAGACAGGTGTTAATTACAATCTGCCAGAATGACTCACCACCTTCAGATTTCTCCAACACCGTTAAAAATGATCAAATACGGAACATATCGGCGTGCGCAGGCCAGAGTGCTGAAGCTCGGCGCATTGTTATTATGAAGTTAGGGCACATGTGGAGGACACACACACACACACACACACCACACACACACACACACACACACACACACACACACACACACACACACACACACACACACACACACACACACACACACGTAAAATATACTTGTTTTCAATTACATTTATTGTGCCCACTTACTTTTTCTTTGGCCCACCCACAAATGAGTTTTCTGGCAACGCTAATGGTGACACCTGACAGATTTCTCTGAGCTCCGCAGCCATTACACTTTTCACCTCGCGTACCCCCTAGTGGCAGCTCGCGCACCCCCGGGGGTGCGCGCACCACACTTTGGGAATCCCTGCACTAGACTAACGAACAGGAAGTGTCACACAGGTGATTTCCATGATCGTGTGCTGCCATTTTTGGCGATGGTGTGGCCACTCACATCTCCAGTCTTGGTCCATACAACACACACAAGCTCCTCATCTTCTTGGATCGCCTTTATTCTGATTTTATCCCAGAAAATGAGAGAGGTCTCATAGGGCCTCACCTACCCATTTATGTTATTGTGGGGGACAATGCCAATTCCCACCTTAGCCCACTCATTAGGGGCTGGTTTGCAACACATCCAAGGATGGCCATGGAGTTCCAACCACCTTACTCTTCTTTCCTCAATCCGATAGAGGAGTTTTTTTTCATCTCTGAGGTGGAGAGTGTGTGAGCATCATGCTCAGGATCAGCCCCCCCTGCTCCATGCTATGGACGCAGCGTGTGACGACATTACAGGAGATCAATGCAGGGGATGGTTGCGGCATGCACGCCGTTTCTTCCCTCGTTGCATCGCAAGAGAAAGTGTCCGCTGTGATGTGGACGAGATTCTGTGGCCAGACGGACAACAGCGTGTAAATAATCAGGAGGGTGAAGACAGAGGACAAGAGCGGTAGAATGAGTACAGCGACCACTGAATACGTCCTTGTTTTTTGATTTTGTGTTCATACAATTTACTGTATTCCTGTAATGTAAATTTTCTTTTTACATATGTATGAAACTTTCTTTGTGTGTGAACGAAAATGGTTATAATTTCCTTGGTAGTGTGAGTGCAAGCTGTGATGTCAAACCTTGGAGGCTACTCATTTCGGTTATATTGTTGGTCCTCTGCCATAGGGACAAAACATCTAAACACTTTGTATGGCAGCACTCACACAATGCCAAAGGGACGATGCATTTTGGGGGCACTTACTATTCAGATTAGAAAGAAATGTAGTTTTGACACATGAGTGAACTGTTTTAGGAGAGATATGAGCTATTGCAGGTAAACCATGTTGTTGTGATCAACCATCCAGGTTTATTTTGACAAAAGCACCAAGAATGATGAGAATGTCCAATCTGTGTCGAGAAATGAGCCAAAGCTATTGAGAAGGATCTTTGCCATTTTGGAGACACTGACTGTTTAAATGAGAAAGGGATTTAGATTGAAGCCTGAGTGAACAGTTTTGGAAGAGATATGAGCGTTTGCAGGTGAGCTGTAGTGTTGTGCTAAACTGTAAGAGTGTTTTGCCAAATGGTCTTAGAGGTTTGAGAATGTAATTTCTGTTTCAACAAATGAGCCAAACCAATGGAGAAAAACTGTAAAGCTGATTTTACATTATTATGTACACACACAACACACACATTTACGCTTCTGAGATGATTTCATTCACTGTTCACATGACTAAACAATCACACACCACCACCCTCACCCTCTGAAACAGGCAAACAAATGGAGATGAGATGGAAAAAATATTGGTTGTTAATATCGGCCCGGTTTTATTTATCGAACCGATACAGATATGTTAAAAAATGACTAACATTGGCCGATATCGATATTGGTGCCGATATATTGTCCATCTTTATTAACTTGTAAAAATAAAAAAGTTATTACCTTAGATGTGTGCTGCCTTATCAAGTGAATGTGCTGTAGCGTATGTTTTTTACCAAAATGACCAAAGTAAACTTTTAACTTACAGGCCAAACTTCTTCATTCAGGTCAATCTGACACTGTGGTGCCCATGTGAAGAAATTAACTTGAGCCAATATATCATAATATTATTATTAATGTTTATCATTTGTGCTTCACACTAAGAATTAACCTCTTAAGTGTTTAAGTGAAGGAGTGATTTTGTGAGGAATATTTGTTAAGACCCTTTAAAACTTGTCAAATTCAGATTTGTCTAAATTTGTCAACAACAGTTAATAAAAATAGAGATCTGCCAGCTTACTTGGTGGGCCGACCGGGTGAGCAAAGCACTTGGGACCATCCTCTCTTTGACCTCAAGGTCAAAAGTCACTCAGCAACGCGTGCGAGTGGTTTCAGACGCTACAACACCTCAGACGTGGAACGTCTAACTTGCAGACCCTGGTAGCATCTCATGGCCGGTGATATCTGAACTCAGATCCTAGGAGCCACTGTGTCCAGTGACATCACCAATCTGGCTGCCTCTGCCCCGGACTGCTCAAGAGCTGCCATCACGCGAGGGTATCATAGACTTGCACACTGGCGTTGATGAATTTATGAATAATTGATAGATTGTTAAACCATACAGTCAAACTGATTTTACAACCCAGACATCACAAGATCTCAGATACTTACAGGTGATTTCTGAGTGTGCAGTAAAAATGTTAAACATTAATAATATTTTATTGTGTTCAAACTGATAGATTAAATTATTAAAATCAACAAATACCGATCTGGTGTAATTTAAGATCTGAAATGAATCATTACAGGAAAAATATTCATTTAAACTCATTCATTAATGTATAGGACACATTATTCAAACACTGAATTTAAGCATCGTCCATTTTTTATTTTTTTATTTATTGCGATTGCCTGTTTATTGTGTTCAGCACCTTGGGCTTCTGCTAAAGATTGTGGAAGGTGCTCTATAAATGAATTAAATGAAATGAATGAATTCAACACAATATGATTAAATAAAGTTTGAAAGTCATTTATGTGTCAGGAAAGAAGAGCTTTAGTCAGAGGATAGATAAGTCCTGCGTCTTGCAGCCTTGAGGACTCGTGTCGAACACCGGATAAGTTAAGAATATTGGCTCAAGTTCATTTCTTCATATTGGCCCCCACAGTGTCCGATTGACCTGCATGAAGATGTTTGGTCTGTAAGTTAACTTCTGGTCATCTTGGTGAAAAACATGGCCCTTCGGTACGCTACATTGCAAATTCTCGCGTGATCCTGCAGTTCCCTGTAGGAAGGGACACGGTTATGCATCAGGTGGAAAGTCTGGGTAAAGCTGTTTTACAAAAATAAACCATCTTCATGCTTAAGCACTAATGTTTGCTGTTTGTGTTTTCAGCTCACTGCAAGTCGAATTTCATCATGATTAACTGACTGGGTTCAATGTCTAATTTCAACTTGTTTTTTGAGGGGAAAAAAACTTTTTTTTGGTGACATTGGTCTCTGAAAGGGTGAAATATGGACAGTAAAGACAGCCTTATCTTATTTCATGTTTTTTTTTTAAATAAAAACCTGAATGTCTAGTTTGATCCTTTTTAATTTGTTATTAAAAATGTAAATAAAAAAATGCCATTCAGCCTCAGTTTATTCTGGAAAACCATGGATAAAAACACAGTAAACCTGTTCACAGTGATTTAATGTAGACAGGAAGTGCAGCGTTACAGAACTTTGGCTGATATAAGAAACTGAATTAAATACAAACAGGATAACTGGACTGACAGGATCAATATGTGAAGCATCACGATGCATTTACTGACAGATTAAAAACCAGGAAAAACACTTCCTTGCCTAACTTGAGGTACAATTTGTTCAGCATAAAAACAGACCCGTAGCATTAATCTAAGCTTAGCATCAAATGCTTATAAGGCACATTTAAGGTTGTTTTCTGAACTGTAGTGCAGCGTTGTCAGCAGCTCACACTGGAAACACTGCTCTCTTTGGCTGAGTAGGTTGCATTTATGAAGTAAGCCATATACTCTAAACATTATAAACTCCAGAAATTAACTAAGTGGTTCCTCAACAAGCAGCGTTTGATCTTATCCTAAAGACAAAAACAGTTTTTACAGGGTATCTGCAGGTTTAAGGGAGCCAAATTTAAGACTTTTTAAGGTCACTTTCACCAAATTTAAGCTGTTTAAACAGGGCAGCAGTAGCTCATCAGGTTGAGCGGGTTGTCCAGTAATCGGAAGGTTGCAGGTTTGATCCCGACTCCGGACAGAGAATTCTGCGATTGTGTCCTTGGGCATGACACTTAACTCACCTTGCCTGCTGGTGGTGGTCGGGGGACTGGTGGCGTCTGTGCTCAGCAGCCTCGCCTCTGTCAGTGCGCCCCAGGGCAGCTGTAGCTACATCGTAGCTCATCACCATCAGGTGTGAATGCGTGTGTGTGAATGGATCAATGATACACTGTAATGTAAAGCGCTTTGGAGTCCTTACTCTGACAGGCACAATACAAGTGCGGGTCATTTATCATTTTTAAAAATTTACTTTAAGCTATAGTTTCCAGCTATTGCCTGGAACCGTTGCTAACCACGCCACGATCGTGGGATTAGTCATCCAGTTACCATTTAACTTCCACTTCCCCATGGCGCAAGCTCCCACTGGCTTAACCAGCTAACGTGCTCATCTAAAAATAGCTCCCTTTCACAACCAACTGAACATGTACGGTTCCGCTTACGCCAATGTCATACACAAAAAATGCTGAACACTAACTAGAAATTCACGAAAATTTTATAGAAAAAAAAATCTTGTTTATTGGGTCCTTGGTCATTTAAGACCTCTGGAAACTGTATTTAATGATTATTTGTCATTTTTAAGGATTTTTAAGGCCTTAAATTTGGAAAAGCTAATTTAAGACTTTTTAAGACCCCGCAGATACCCTGTTTTACTGCTGCTCAGCAAGAAAAAGGGATGGAAGACAGTTGAACAGACTGTAGTAATATCTGGTAAACATCTTTGATGTGACATGCACTGATTAAAAAAAATCTGAACTCATTCCCTTTCAAACAGATTACAAAAAGCTTCCCTTTTCCCCTTGATGGATGGCTGAGCTGGTCTAAAGATATTCTTTAGGGACAATAGGGTCTCCGTACATGCAGTCCTCCTCCAAAGCCAGGTTGTACTTGCTGCCACTTCCTCCTTTGTAGGCGCTCGTTACGATCCTGAGCCAGCCCTTTTCACCCTGAGGGGGATCAAATATTTAGTCCATTTGAAAAAAATAAATTCAAACTTTTTATTGCATCGTCTTCCACGTTTGTCAGAAAAGGGCTAAAGCTGAGATTTACACGAGCATTAGATACAAACATAAAGCTGACACAGGAAATGCTTGTGCACCTTTCTACCCGTGTGCACACAGGAAGTTGGGCTTCTGGTTTAATTATTCTTCCAGCTCGGGACTTACCCACGGCTCGCCCCAGGAGTTACGGACCACCCAGTACTCAACGCCGTCCTCCACTCCCCATCCTGCCACCGACACGATGTGATTGATGAAAGCTTCCTCCTGATATTCAGAGTAGACTCCTCCTGCGTACGCGTCCAGCTTGTCTGTGGCCATTATCCCACAGCTAAAGAAAAAACACCACAGGTTACATCCCGTTTCTGGATAATGATGAGGTAGTTTCTGAAATGAAATGCAAAACTAGACTGGAACAAGGATCCTTTTTTAATCCTGCATGATGATAAGATGTTCTACAGAAACTGAGGTACATTTAAGTTCAGAGTCAAAGACAGGATGAATATCAACTAATGAAGCAAAAATGTCAATCCCTTTTTTATGCTTATGGCTCCTTTAGGATAACAGTTTATTCAACAATTTAATTTTAGATCTGTCAAATAGATACTTCCTTTTCTTTTTGATGCATCAAAAGTAAATATGACTTGCACCTGGTTGCAAGTAAAGACACTATTCAGATTTTTGTATAAAACTGCACCAAATTCCAAGTATTTGCACTAAAATAATGTCCAATGACCTTCTTTCAATCATTTAATCCATGATTTTTCAATCCTTGTCCTTGAACAGTGTTCTGGTGACAGTTTGCCACTATGAAAGCAGCAGAGTGGAAAAGGAATTCCTTTGTTTCAAACCTGATTGGTCCCCTGGCATAAATCTCAGCCATCATCTTCTCTCTCCCGCTGACCGATCCATAATCTCCCACCTTCCACAGGGTGTAGTTCTTGATTATGTTGCACTGTCCAAAGGTGGTGCATGTGCCACATTCGTTGAAGGGATTGCAATCTTTAAGGAGACACAGCATGCACGCCTCATACTTAAACATATCTGCAGAAATTACTCTGTGCCTTGTGACACACTTACCCTGATCTTTAGCCTGGTAGTTATTGCAGGTCTCATCTGGGATGCCGTGTGTGTTGGCGTACTGCCAGACGCCACTATGATCCCCTCCATGGCAGGAACCGGCATCGGCGCAGTCGACCACATGCTGGATGGAGAGGTAGGCTGAAGGCCATACTGCTTTACGCTTAATGTTGATGCGATCTAAAGACAGGAGATAAATCAAGAAATGAGCAGAAGAACCAGTTTCTTTTTAGCCTCTCTGTGAAAACAGGAAGTGGAGCTTCCACACCTGTGTGACATGTTGCGATCTTGTGATTTAAATTGCAGCTAAACCACCATGACTTGGCATTAGAGATCAACTGATATGGGTTTTTCTGTTGCCGACCCGACATCTGCTGCAGATTTTTGGTGCTGATACCTAGACATTTTTTTTCCTTATTTACATGCTAAAATGTCACTAATGACAACATTTCTGAACCAGAATCGGTTTTTGAACACTGAATTGAACCTTTTTAATCTTAATTTTGTGCACCCCTCAGTAGTGAAATCAAACACTGACTGAATAAAACATGGATGTGCCCGATGGTAAATCGAATTTACTGGCTGTAAAGGTGAACTATTTTTTTACGTTTAACAACGGCAAAGGTATACAGGCTTTTATTTTGACAGCGTCATAGCAACCGTGGCTAAGTAGGGAGACACAACACAGAAGAAGCAAACGTAAAGACGGAGCAAAGGGTAGACTATTAACGGTTCACGGAGAAGAAGACACAAAGTTTGAAGAATACTTCTGTCTAGCTTCAGTTGATAAGGGGAACAAGGTTTGTAACTATAATTCAGAATGTTATGAAAACGGAACGTGAATGGGAATCTATATGATTGTATTAGTTGTGAAAAAAGGCTAGCAATGTAATCAGTTATGCATTATAGTTTAGTTTATGATGAAAATGTTTTATTTATTTATTTTTTGTTTATGCCTAGCTCTTACGCTGGTTGATACGGACGGCTCAATAAATCATCATTTACCATCAGTTCTGGCCTTCTCAATATTGACTGAATGCTACACTGGCAAATAAAAAAATGGTAAATATTGAACTAATTACTCTTGTTTTAAAAATTCTGATAACTGAACTATGCGGAGTCATACCTGCCATGGCGCTGGTGCTGCCATGAGCCCAGCAGGAACCACAGTACTGAGGAATGTGCTGGTTGCGTGTCGTGCTGACAAAGTTGGTTCCATTGATGTTCCTCCAGTCCCACGCCTTGGGCAGATCTGAGATGTTTATGTACTCATGAGGTCGAGGAGCAGTTCTGTAAGGAGAAGTGGTTTTAGGCAGATCATGTTTTCACACTTCTGTTTCACTTCTTGAGTTAAAAAAATGCATGCTTCTCAAAACTAACTGTGTAAACACTTGAGTTGATTACAATCAAAGTAAAATAAAAATGACTCAATTTTTGCACATCAATTAATTTACTAAACAGGTAAAACTGAAGAGATATGTTTTACAATCAGGTGTTTATTTTACAGCTTTTAGTAAACAGGACATTTGTGTAAATCAGTGCACATTTAAAATCTTAAACCTTGTATTCAAAAACAGGGTAAAAAACTGTTAAGAGGAAACAAGTCACATGGGGGAATTTTCATATCTGCTAGCTGTGAAAATTACTCAGTTATTTCATTTTATAGTCATCTAAAACATTTTAAAGTCGGAAATCCTCAGTCATATCAATTCTTTGCTATGGTTGTGTATATAAATTAATGTTGGGAAATAGGTTTATTTTAAACATGCACTTGCAATTTATTTTTTTCACATGCTTTGCAGGTAGATAGCATGCATTTGTGTTTTAAAATTTGCATTTGACAATTATTCATTCATTATTACTTTATCCTGCCAGTAGGTGGCAGTGTATGGACACTAGTCTACTGTGGTGACTGAAAGTATACCATCAGAAGAAGTCCACTCACTCACCACTGAGCATTAAAGGGTTAAAAATCTGTCTGCTTGCGCGTCGTAAAAACAGCTGCAGGGAAATACTTCCTCCGTTTATCTTTAACCAAACCTTGTGATGCGAGGGATGTATTGCTGACAGATTTTTTTAAAATCTCAACTGTGATGGGGAAAACAGTCAGAAAATGGAACGAAAACTACTAAAAAAACTCATGACCAACAGAATTTCACTCATTCTAACTAAACCATATTATTCACATATTGTATAACTAATGTTGCAACTTTATACGCCTAAACATTACTGTTAATGTAATTGTTTTGTCACGCGCTGGTTTAACTATGTGCTGACGAAAGCTAACAGCTACCATGCTAGTAGCCAAGTGAGAAAACGGCACTTTTAATAACTTTTTTAAAACATTTTCTTAACGTAACTTATCTGTTACTAAACAGCAGCGACCCCTACCTCAGACCGAAGTCGTTTTTCCTCGGGGTGCGAACATAACACGGCTGCTGTTTCTGGAAAAACACTCCAGCCGAGACACCGAGCGAAAACAGGACCACCAATGCGGCTGTGCGAGCCATTATTCCCCCGGTGAACTGTCACAGTTGTTCAGAATCAGGAGGAGAGGACGGACGGAGCGGGACTTCCTGGAAAAGAATCTGGCAGAACCAGAACACTGGTGTGTTTGTGAATAATTTCAGTTTTTATCAGCCGGTTCCGAGCAGCTGTCACATGACCGCAACGTGTTTCGTGGAAAGTCACGAGACGCACAAGAAAAGGCAGCGATGTGCTGCGCACGCACACGCAGACTCAGGTTGGCGCGTGTGTGCCACCGCTGCCTCTTTTATCATATACATATTTAAATGTGCACGTGCTCTTAGTGGTATATACCAAAGGTGTGACCAAGTCACTGCTTTGCAAGTCACAAGTCTTTCCAGTCAAGTCCAACTGAAAGACAACCAAGTTCAAGTCGAGTCTAAAGTCAATGATGTGGAAGTCCAAGTCAAGTCCAAGTCCTTAACTTTGAATTTTCAAGTCATAATCAAGTCATCTGTCCAACTTCAATTTAATGACAATGATAATAAATAAATCCCAGAAATAAAGCTTCTTAAAGCTCTATGTCGGGCCACTCTTGTGGTAAAATATCAAATATGCTCAAGTCATCATCAAGTCAACCGATGCAAGTCGCAAGTAATTGGCATTCAAGCCCGAGTCAAGTCAAAAGTTTTTATAGATTTGATCAGGTCACGTCAGAAGTTATTAAAATAATGACTCGAGTCCACACCTCTGGTATATACTCAGTTCCAATACCTCATGTTAGATTGTGAGTACTCACTCAATAAGACGTCAGCAGGAATAAGTCTTTTGAGCATCACCTCATTTGTCATGTCTTTGATGGCTGCATGCCTACAGTAAAACCGTTTTTGGAATGATTGCATTGAAACTACATTTCATTGTACCGAGACGCTGGTTCAATGACATATACAACTATTTTATCCTAACAAAAGAATTTCTAATAAAGTTCTAATTAAATCTTTGACTTTATATGAGTGGTCATCATTTGTGGTGAAAACAGAGACAAATAACTTGGAGACAATTTGTGATGATAAAAACTTGAGACAAAAATCAACATAGACACCTAATAAATCTGGAAAGAGAATGTTCAAAACTCACATGCAGTGCTGTGTAAAGTATTGGCCCTGTTAGATTCATGTAAATGCTTAAAACAAGCATTGTTTGTCAAAAACACCAAGACTTTCATAAAATAATTATGTGGACAGGTGAGACAAAAGTGGGGCTTTTCAAAAGTGTCCAGTTACATAAGGTTTAAAACTAACACTATTTCAGAATAAGAGCATTATACTAACAATCAAACACGGTGGTGTAAGAGTGATGGTCAGGGGCTGCTGTGCTGCTTCAGGACCTGGACCACTTGCTGTAAATCTGTTTCTCAACCCTGTCCTAAGTTTTCAGCACACCTGATTTACATAGGCTCCTCAGGAGGACACCAAGTACTGCAAATACAGGTTAATCACTCATTCACTTAAGTCAGATGTGTGGCAGCAGACACACTGTTGTTTGAAAGGGCAACATGGAAAACATGCAGGACAGTGGTTCCTGAGTACCAGGGATGGACCTTTGACCTTTAACAGGCCATTCAGGCTGGAAACCCCTCCAATGTGAGTGAATTTAAACAGTTGTGTAAAAACCCCAGAGGTGTCTCAGTACTGTTGTTGCCACCAAACAAGCTATGAAGTTTCTAAGCATATGGAGGAAATTGCTTTTCTATAAAGGACCAGATTGATTTAGATCTTTGTTTTATTTAATAAAATCAAACTCTTAACAAAAAGCATCTTTGCCTGTTTTTTTTTTTTTTTTTGTCAGCACTGTACTGTTTGTCGTGTCAGGAGCATTTACCTGCACCTTTCACATGATGAGTGTGTTGGCAGTTTGAAGGTTTATGACACATGGGGACAGATGGCACAGTCTTTTATTGAAATATGTGATTGTCAAAGTATTTATGCAGGAATCCCGTTAACTTTTCAACTTACAGTTAAAACATGTCATAATTCATCAAATCAGGAACTGTAAAAACTCTAGCTCCGTTTGGGGGCAGAGATCACTAAGTGCAGTGGTTACAGATCACAAATCCACTAGTTTCCACAATGTTTATGACGTGTAGGGCACACTCGGTTAGTCGCATGGATACAAAACGTCCTGCTCATGAGGTGGTTAGTTGAAAGTAAAGTCTACGAGGTATGTAGTAAAATCTTAAACTGCAGTTTACTGGAAAGTCTGTCAAAGAGAATTACAAAACAATATAAATCACCACAGAGAACCTGAACAAACATCAATGAGACCCTAAATGCAATAATCGTTTCATAGTAAAGAGGACATTGGAGAAGCTATGGAGGAGATTAGTAACGAAGACAAGTGTGAGGCAGCCTTTAATCGTTTACTCCTCATCTGATTTACAGATTTTCTTTTATTCTCTGAAGCCAAATTGTACCAAACTGTTTCAAATGAGCTCCCAACAGATAGACAGCAGTTGTGGAATGAACCGTTCTGTGCTCTACACCAGTCGTCGTCTTTTGCAATCCCGCTCCATCTGGTCCTCGGCCCGAGCGGTGGGAGCACCCAGAGGAGACACCTGGTTCAGCATGGAGTCATCAGAGGCCTGACCAAACAGCGCCATGAGCAAAGCTACACCGAATCCTGTAGCACGCTCCCCCTGGAGAGACAAAA
The DNA here is from genome assembly GCF_043380555.1 of Nothobranchius furzeri. Lineage (NCBI taxonomy): Eukaryota > Metazoa > Chordata > Actinopteri > Cyprinodontiformes > Nothobranchiidae > Nothobranchius > Nothobranchius furzeri. The sequence continues at coordinate 48,851,522 of NC_091743.1, read as the reverse complement.
ATGTAGGAAAAACAAATAAATAATTAGAAAGTAGTTAAAAAAAAAATTAAAAAAAATTAATAAATAAATGTTTTTGTTCAGTTATTTTAAATACGTGCAAACTGCAACAAATAGTGAAATGTGAGAGAACTGTAGCTGAATCACTTGATCGGTAGGAAAATTCACACAACGATCATCTGTTAAGTCTTTAAAACACTGTTGCTGTGGAGATGCGTTCAGTTTTTAAACCATGCAACAAACACATGTTTCGAACTTCAAGGTGTAACCTTGTAAAGATAATTATGTATCTCTTACTTCAAAGTCCAAACTTCAACATCAAAAGGAGGAGGAGCTACCCTGTGATTAAAACCAACGCTGGGACTAAGGCTAGAGGAACTCACGGCATGAACAGGAGAAGCGATGTCAACATGGACCCAGACCCCAGGCCAATCAAAGCCCAGGTGGGAACCGATGAAGAGGCCAGCACAAGAGCTCTGGGCGTTCTCCCGGTCCTAATGAAACATGACAAAGACTGTGAATCCCACAGCTGAGAGAAACGTCACCATGCCCTGTGTTGTCTCGCTGTCACGTACAGCCACAGAGTTCTTCATGTCAGCCATGGCAGAGGTAAACTCGCTGAAGTGCAGCTCGGGACAGTAAACCAGAGGGTGAGCGAGATCACCGCTGCTACGACCCGCGCGTACGCACGCCACCTCCCACTGCTCGCTGTTGGTCATCACAGCAGCGTGGTACTTCCCTGTGGAGATTCCCTAAACAACAGGAAACAGTAAGAGTTTTACAGACAGACACAAAACCCATAAAAGGCATTCTCTCTTTAGGGAAGATCCCCCACCTGTGCCCCCGTCAGAGTGGCCATGTCCAAAATAATATCAGCAGACAGGTCTCTGGAGGCGTACACCACTCCATCCGCCAGCACCAGCCTGCCTTCTGCGTCAGTGTTGTTGATTTCCACTGTCCTTCAGAATAAAACCCCAAAACTAACATGTCCGACGTGTAAACCGATAACAGACAGACTAAACCAGGAGCGAGGACAGATCAGAATGTAAATGATACCATTTTTATTTTAAAAGAGTCTCACTTTCCAGAGTAGAGGGTGTGGATGTCATCAGGTCGGGTGGCTGTGGGGCCCACTGCGTTCTCTGCCAGACAAAACACTGCGTGGAGGTTGTCCTTAAAACCCTAAGAAAAGACAAAAGTCTGAATAAGGAAACGCTTTCAGCTGCAGACAAACAGACAGTTTGATGAGGTTACATCACCTGTTTAATCGTGGCCTTGAAAGCTCCCAAGATGGCTGCAGCGCCACCGCAGTCTCTCTTCATCCCAGGCATGGTAGTCTAACAAAAAATTAAAAATACCATTTTAAAAGTGTGCTTTTCTTCACGTTTATCAGATCAGATCAACTTATTTTAAAAAGCCCATTTAAAACAAACCAAATGATGTATACCACAATAAAGCTAAAAATCAATAGAAATGGAAACAAAAGCTGAAAATACACATTTGTATCATTTATATGGATCTTTTTCAAGCCATTAAGTAAAATAAAGCACTTTCAGACCTGATAATTGCTTAAAAACAGCCTAAAGGATTACGGAATGTTTGGCTAACTGACATGTTTGCTAAAACGTTTAGTTTTAGTCTTTATTTAAACAGACAAAATTATTATTATTTTTTTTTAGGTGACCATGAATCAGCTTATTCTGTTAAACCAGATTATCTGTGCTCACCGGGTTAAACTTAATTTAGCTTTACAACCATTGCTATTGCACATCCACAGGTGAGTGGGGTCTACCTTTCCCTTGATGCTGAGTCCACCGGTGTCGTACACGATGCCTTTGCCCACCCATGCAATGGTTTGTGTCGCCCCATCGGGTGTGTGGCTCAGAACTGCTAAAGCAGGAGGATGCTCCGCTGCCTTTCCAACCCCATAAATACCTGAACAGGTGCAGGGTAGGGGGAGACGACATCTTCAGCACCAGCGATCAATCACGGAGCTGACAGACCTGAACTAGCAAAGGTCCCATATTTAAAGTTTTCAATAAAACATTTTACTTTTACAGAGTTAAATGAACACTTAAAATAAATCGATTCAGCTGTAATTATATGAGTTTAAAACAGATCACAGTCATTAATAAGTGAACTCATCATCTCACAGTTTATGGAGAAGTTGGAAGGATAGATCACATTAAGAATTAACGAGCCTGATAACGGTGTGAATCGGGGATCACCAACACTTAGCAGCTCATGTTTTCTGTGTGAATTTGATCATCTGTTATTGATTTAATTACAGAACTGATTTAAAATTGCACTTTCCCAGAAGTAAGCACAATCTGCGGTCACCTAAGACTGATATGAACTTTCAAATCAAATCGCTCATTGAGCTGATTGTATTTTTGCTGCTCCTGTTTTCATCACCTTGTTGTTCAAAACTAGAGATCTCTTGATTCTACCTTTAGCTGTTGCACTTTTCTCACATTTTATAAGCCGCCATGTTTATTTGAAGTTCATTTAAGCCCAAAGTAGCTCCAGAGCTAACGTTCTGCGCTCACTGGGTCTATTCAACATCGGTGCATGGCAGGAACATGACCCGACTGTAACATTGGACATAAACTCTGTGCTAGGTCCTGTTTTTACCTTTAGATCTCGCCGAGTCATGCTGATACGCCACCGGATCAGTGCGTTGCTAAAGTAAACATGCTTTTAAATCCCACCTGTGTTACTGTGAACAATGGGATATGGCAGAGCTCTACTTCACATCTGGTCATGAAACGTGTTTATTACCACAAAAAGAACACGACTTTCTACTGATTTAGCACCCAAGAACTCCTGCCTTCTACATGCTCCCTAAAATCCACAAGAACTTGGAGAACCCACCAAGTAGACCAATAATTAGTGGTAATGAATCAATCACAGAACCGGCCTCTCAGTTTGCAGCAGATTTTTTTTCATCAAACCATTTGTGTCAGAACTGCCTTCTTTTGTTCAAGATACTACACAAGTACTGAACGCACTGAATGATATAAAGAACATCGGACCAGGACTTCTTGTTACTATGGACGTGGAGGTGCTACACACCAACACTGACCATACAGAAGGACTAGAAGCACTAACCTATTACCTGGACCAAAGGCATTCAGAAGATATGCCTCCTTCTTCTTTCATCCTTCCGCAAACAATGTTTGAGAGAAATGGTAATATTGTGTATCTGGAATGAATTTTAGATCTTTAAGTCCACCTCATGAAAAATCGGAGCAGAAACGAAGGTGTTGCGTTTATATTTTTGTTGAGTGTATATGTATACTCTGATTGTAATGTCTATGCTGATGAGATGATGTGGTGGGGAAGAAACTTTGATTACATTATTCTGCTGTGGTCTGGGTCAGAATCAGAACTACTTCAATTTCATTCATATCTGAACAATACTAAGAAAAGTTTGAAACTCAGCCTAGATTTCTCCTCATTTGAAATTAATTTCCTAGACCTGAAAATCTCAAAAAATGTGAATGGAGATTTACACACTTCCATTTTTAGAAAACCAACTGACCGCAATACAATCCTTAGAGCCGACAGCTTCCATCCATCATGGTTAATAAACAACATTCCTACTGGTCAGTTTCAAAGACTTAGACGTATTTGTGACACAGAAGAAGAATTTGGAAGGAAAAAAAATGCTACAGATATGAGCCAGAGATTTACAACAAGAGGATACCAGCAAAGAACCACACTCAAAGTGAAAGACTAAAAGCCTTCCAAGAGAACAACTATTGGTTCCTAAAGAGAAGAACCCACAAAGATCAGATGGTGCTTATTTTGTGACACAATTCAGTCAGTGATCAAGCCAAGATTAAACAAATAATTACAAACAACTGGGATTTACTGAAAAGCGACAGCACTCTTAGGGAAGCTCTCCCAGATACTCCTACTATCAGCTTCAGACGAGCTCCAACGTTAAATGATCAGCTTGTTCGAAGTCACCTTCCTCCACAGCAACAAAGAACTTGGCTCTCAACTCGAAAAGGTAGCCATAAATGTGGAAACTGTGTTCATTGTGACAACATGACTAATACCAATTGTTTTGATATTTTCTCAGGACGCACCTTTTACATTGATTCATTCATCAATTGCAGTATTTTCATTTGTGGTCTACAGACTAGAATGCCCATGTGGCTGCTTCTATATTGGGAGAACTAAACATGAGTTAAAAGTAAGACTTGCAGAACACAAACAAGCAATCAGATCCGGTATTCCTCTATATCAGGGGTGTCAAACTCATTTTAGCTCAGGGGCCGCATTGAGGGAAATCTAGTCCCAAGTGGGCCGGACCAGTAAATTAAAAACAACTTCAGATTGTTTTCTTTGTTTTAATACAATCCATTTAAAACAAAGCTGGAGCCTGAGGACAGTGTATCCAAAATAGTACAACATCTGAAGTGTACTTGAAAATTTGAAAAACATTAAAAATCAATAAATGAAAAAAAAAAAAAACATTCCTTAGTGATTCAAAGAGCTTAAAGATCACATGGCTAGATCAGTTTCATGCAGCACTTAAAATATATTTGACTCACTTTACTTTTACATCTTTTTGCTTTCGACAGCACATCAATATCAGAAGTCACATCCTGAGTGGCGGCCAACTTCAGGATGTGATTCAAGTTCTTGTGTGAGCCTTGAGCGCAGCTTTGTTTTATTTATACTCATTACAGAGAAAACTTGCGCACAAAGATAAGTTCATTTTCACTCTACATTGTAAAGTTTGAAAATAAACCGTCTCGCGGGCCGGACTTAATCCGCTTGCGGGCCGGATCCGGCCCGCGGGCCGCATATTTGACACCCCTGCTCTATATCCTATGGCAGTGCATTATAAAGATGCAAATCATGGAAGCTGCAACTCTCTTAAAATCACAGGGATTGAACATGTAAAACAATCAATCAGAGGAGAAGATAGGCTTAAAAAAAACTCTTGCAAAGAGAATCTTTTTGGATTTATATTTTAAAAGCTACACATTTTCCAAGTCTTAATGGAGAATTGGATTTTGCTCCTTTTTAATTCTGTTTTCTTACTGTATTTGTACTGTTTGTCTTTAAGTTTGTATTTACTTACTTTTCCTTTTTCTCAATTCTCAGAGGTAATTTAACATTTGTGAGTATTTCTCCTCATAATAGGATTTTTCAGAATGTAAAAAAGTGTTTTTTTGTGCGATACTGGTCATCCAATCATGGTGCTGTCTACCTGCCCAACTTCAGGAGGCGTCACTGATTGGCCTTCTTTACAAGGAAGTGAGAGGACCTACAAACATTTTGAGACCTGACGAAGGCCCTGTGGGCTAAAATGCGTCGGCAGAAAGCTTTTAACCATTTAAGCCATGTATCAATAAAGGCTTTTTAACTGTCCATCTCCTGAGTGCCTCAGACCTCTTTTTGCTATACATCCGTGTTTATTAGCTGTGAGATTTGCCAAAAACCACGTGTCACTAAGTATTGATAAATTTTACTTCAACTTGGTTTTCAAAAATGGAAATAATGTTTTTTTTTTCTTTGTCTGAATGTTTTTGGACATTGTTGAATCCGGTCGACCTGTTACAAGTTCAGCTACTGACAGCAAAGAAAGCAACAGAGTCACAGAACTAAAGAGAAGTACCTCCGAATCCTTTTTGTTTCAGTTCCTCTCCACGAATGATGACTGGAGTGATTCCAAGTTCAGACCCTACAGCTTTTATTTCCTGAAACAGCAGTGAAAGTTCTTAAAACCCTTAAAGATGAAGCTCATCAGGGCAGCAACCCTTCACAAACATCCAGTGAAGGATCTTAACGCCTCTAATGGTGAACACATTTCTAGAAATCAGGGAAGATAAATACTTACATCTAAAAAGAGGTCAGTGTTCATCTCACTGCACGGTGCGTCCACAATGCGAGCTGCCAGACGTACGCCATCAGCGGAATTGGACAGACACTAAACAGAAGAACAGATTTCAGGCTGAGGCACAGATGTGAATTCATGCCACTCTTGGAAAAATCGACAAGAAAAACGTCGCAGAGCGATACCTCAAGTTCTGCAGCATTCAGAGGACTGCTGTCATGACCAACGATCAAAAATTCCACCGTCACGTGCTTCTTCTCAGTCCTGCGTGAGGATGCAGAGCGGCGGGAAAAGAGAGGGAAGGCTCTAGCGATGGCACAAGAGGAGGCAAAGACATCCGAACGCTCACACACCATCTAGAAAAGGTCGACAGATTCACAGCAATCAGTGTTTGAACCACTTGATGAGATTTAAAAGTCACAGAATAGCTTTTTGTGTTTATAACTCAAAAGACTCCTTGGCAGTCAGAGAAAAGGATGACAGAAGAAATAAATTATTATTATGAATGATCACAAGCAAATAAACGTTTAGAGGAAGATACTGACCACAACACAGCGATTGTTCCCTCCGGGGAGGCAGGATCTGATCAGACGAAACACAAAATGAGAAGACGACGGACTGTTGTGTCTGCTGACCCGAGAAGGAAGAGCAGCCACCACAGCTTGATTCAGGTAGAGGGGGCAGCTGTCGGTGGGGTTTGGGTTCAGAGTACCGAGAGCTGCCTGCCAGACCTGAAAAGACATAAATCAAACCTTAAATGTCTAGTTCTCTGCAAAGAAACTAAAGCATTGTTCATTCAGCCTAAGCTACATAAAGTGACCTGGAGCACACCACATTTTTGGGAGGGGTTTACAATTTGTGGAAAATGATATGCATGAAGATGGAAGCACAGATTCAGAATCCAGTATTCCTGATGTGAAAGACTGGCAACTCTATAACCACCTGTGATCCTTTATTACATATTCAACACTTGTTTCAGTGTTTTGTTTGGATGCAAATTATTAAATAAATCTCTGTATCAACTTCAGAAAAGTCACCCTTTTCGTATTTATGGAGTGGAAGCCACCTGTGTAATGCTAACATTCAATAAAACTATGTTAAATACAAATCACCAGAGTAGTTTTAATAAATGAGTTATTAAAGTCATGCATGTCAGCAGCAGAAGGTTAAGACGTTCTACGTGTGAGTTTTGGTGCAGGGCATTTCAAAAGGCTCATCCAGACCACAACAAGCCGCAAGCAGGAACCAGATCAGTGCATCAGTTCCGGTCTCGGGTGGTGTCAGCTCTTACCTGATCAGGTGAAAATAAACAACCAGGAAACGGGGACTTTAACCCCACGAGTTAAGCAGGCTGTACTTAAGAGAATTGTAGTTAACGATTGCTGGTTAAGTTGATTAAACAGCTGGGCTATTAATCATTTATAAAACGTGTGTTAGGAGCTTTTGAGTTTTTTTTTTTGTCAATGACAAAAACATGACGACTCGAAAAACATACAGAATTTGTGTATTAATACAAGTAAACAAGTATTTGCAAATATCGTTATTAGTTTTTTCGATCAAATCTGACGTCAGAAACGTTGTTCTTGTGTAAATAACATTAACTCCACATTAGCGGAGTTAGCTTGCGTGGTCTGCCAACGGTTAGCGTGATGCTAACGCTCAACTCTGATCATCTTTGTAAAACAAAAACAGCTACCTCTTTGTTAACCACTGGCTGTAGTTTTCCTTTAATCTGGCTCCAGCTGACTTGCTGCAGGTTGGCCTGCTGCCCCATAATCAGGACCGGGCGACTCTGCGGCTCCGAGTCGCCGGCAGCCGACTTGAACTCCAACACCACGTTCGCCATCTTTGTGACTCGCTGAGATGTAGCGGGCTGATGATGGTAGCGTCATGCTGCATTCATGGTCAAATGTAAACTCGGAAATGAAAAATTTCCATCGGTAGAAATCAAAGTGGAATGCCACCAGAATTACATTTGTCGTGTTCACAACAATCTAACTTGGACAATTGTCCTAGCACATCCACAACCCAACCTTACATCTGACCAATATAATTTTGAGTGGGGGGAGAAAGCACTTATTTACATGACGGGTATGATAAAAGCAATGATCTGCCAGCTTTACTGACCTCTACGGAAGCATTTTTGAACTACACGAATAAACCAAAATCCTCAAAAAATGTTTCACTCCACTGCAGTTTAGTTTTTACATACGTAGTTTTTGTGTACTTTATTTAGTGGAAAAATCCAATATATTTGTGATCAATTTTAAACACAACTTTGAGACGGGTTGTAATCATAGCTCCTCTTCAAACAAACCTAACTGGTAAACAAAACCTAACTTTCATGAGTCAAATGTTGGAAAACCAGGAATTTATATTAATGAGGTGTTCACCACACACATCTGCTACATACAACAATGTGGTTTAGAGATTTGCTTTTCTTCTAATGCTAGAATTCAGACTATTTTGGTTTATCAATCTGATAAGAGGTGCATGAAGTGAAATATGAAAGCCAAACAAAAACTGAAAAATTTAAGCCAAGTGTGAATTTGCTCAAATACAAAACATTCAGTCAGTATTGATTTTCCTTTATATTCCAATAGATAAAACAACACAGATCTTTATTACACCAATAATCTCAGTATGATGCAAACAAACACGCTCTACACATTCAACTACTACAAAGGAAACTTTCAAACACTTCAATGCAGCTTTTCTTTGGAAACACAAAATTTTCTTTTCTACAAATTTGATATAAATGTGAAAAAATATTTTTATTAACTTGAGATGTAAAACTAAGGCAGGATGCAAATAATCATGTGCAAAAAGCCACGTGAGATCAAAGCTAGCATAACTAGGGAAAAAGTAGAAGAGGAAACAGGGCCAGCCCAAGCCTCTGTGGGGTACTAAGCAGGTTTCTTTTTGCCTCCCCCCCCATACCAACAAGCCAACACCAGATGATTCATCATTCCTAGGCTACACCATTTGTGTAACATACTCACTACCATTTGCATGTTTTGTAATTAGCTTATAGCTTACAAGTGTTATTATTGCTATTGATTTTAACTTTACGGGAGTAGCAAACCAACAAAAATGATCTTAATTTGCATTTTGAAATGCAGAGTGTTATTTAAGCGTGGTATATTAACCTCTTTGAATATAACATCAGCAGACAAACACTGAATTTACAGTAAAAAAGGTAAGTTTATGATCTTTTGTTTTTCAAATGTTAAATGTTTAAAATGTGCTGAACTGCTAAATAAAACCAAATCACACTACATAAAATAATATTAGTTTTTTCATGTGAAATATTTAGTTTGTATTATTTAAAATTATTAAGACATTTTTTCCTCACCTTACTTGGGGGCCCCTGGTGGTGTGGGGGCCCAAAGCAGTCGCTTAATTCACATATGCCTTGGGTCGGCTCTGAGAGGAAAAGTGTGTTCTATAAATTTTCTTCATTTTCGTGTCAAATAATGGACACAATAATAATCAGTTTGCCTGAATAAGAATCAAAAACAGGTGAAATAAAAATAAATAAAAAAAAAACTCTAAAATGAAATGTATTAGTGTTTTAGACAGAGTGACATCATAGGGTACAAATAACTGGCAAAAACCACCTAATTAAGTCTAAAATCATCACTACTCTCTAAACCCACAAAGTCATTAAGTAACGATAAACATCTGTGGGTGTGTTCTTTTCTTTTGGTTTTAAAATTAGTGTATTTTCCCTGTTTCTTGTTTTTACCCGATTGTAAGACATAAACAAAATAAAGATACATTTGGTTCTTGGAACCTGATATTTGCACCATTATAAAAAATATATCATTTATTATGGTGAACATAGTCTTTAGTAAAAATCTAATGTCACATATTGTTTTGACCTTTTCACATCTGGCTTATTTAAATGAAACATGATTTTCTCTGAGAAGCTACACAGCTTAGGTAACGACATCAGCACCTTTCGCCAAGGGCAGAAGGACCTGAGAACCATTCTCTATAATTCTGTTTTCTAGACATGACAAATAAAAGGTTTACTTCAATTTCCTCATATATTCTTATAAACACTACGACTACATCTAGAGCAATGCCTGTGGCTATTAAACTATAAATCACGATAAAACTACAGTAATATTTATATTTGTGCAGTGTTTACTATACTCTCATTAGGAAAATAGTTCTGTTAATTGCATAAATTGTTTACAACATCCATTAAATCTTCTGTATATTAAAGAGGCAGTTCTCACATCCAACATCCAAACATTCCTGTTCAGATTATAACAAAAAGTGTTTTGTTAGTTTTTTAGAGAGAAACTCCTGGATTTTTCAGCTTGGGTCTTATTTTTCCCAGTTGAAGCTGTAAACAGTTGATGGGCACTCATCTTTAGACCGACAGGTTAAAAACACAGACTGGTGACCTGAAACTGCTTAAAGCAGCATAAAGACAAAGTTCAGCCGAGGATAAATGTGTTTGGTGGATTAACGCCCACTGATGGGAGCCAAACAGGCCACAAATCTATCAACCCTGATGATTCACTGAACTCATCTGTCGTTTTACAGATTTGAATAATTTAAATAAAAACTGTAAAAATGCAAGGTTTGTAGGCGGATTGGTGCTGCGTCTGCAGTAATTTACCGGTCGAGCTACGTTCCAACCCTCACCAATGGTCACGAGCTTTGGGTAGTGACTGAGAGAACAAGATCACGGATACAAGCGGCCAAAATGAGTTTTGTCTGCAGGGTGTCTGGGTTCTCCCTTAGAGACAGGATGAAAAGCTTAGTTGTCCATGAGGAGCTCAGAGAAGATCCGCTGCTCTTCCACATCGAGAAGCCAGTTGAGGTGGCTCGGGTATCTAGTTAGGATGGTGAGGTTTTCCGGGCACGTCCAAGGCCTAAAGGAGAACCCAGGACACACTGGAAGGACTGTCTCTCAGCTGGCCAGGGAACGCCTTAGGATTCCCCCAGAAGAGCTGGCCCAAGTGGCTGGGGAGAGGGATGTCTGGACCTCTCTGCTTAGGCTGCTGCCCCCACGACCCGACCCCAGATAAGCAGACAAAAATGGGTGGATGGAAAAACGGTAATATTTGTTAACGTGGTTCTAAGACAGGAACGACGAGCTAACCGCTAACATTTTCTCCCCTGTGAGTGTTGCTCGTCTTTATTGAGTATTTTAAGAGTCCGTTTGTTTTTTACTCTGGCTCAAAAAAAACAACACATCACCCATGAAATCTGAGTTCTAAAAGGTAGAAAACAGGTTTAAAAACAAGGCTAGAGGCAATCTCTCGGCACAGAAAAACTCAATTACTGAACTGCATGTAGAATTCCCAGAGTCATCGTATAAAAGCTCAATAAAAACAACAATAATATAAACAGAGGTGTTGCCAATAACAAAACCAGAAGTGGTGCCCAACAATAATTTACAACTAAACAAAGGAAAAACACTCATCAGGTTGAAAACTCTCCAAACGACTTTTTCCCTAATACCTCTAAAACACGAATACTGACTCTGGACCAGGTTCAAGTAGAAGATGCTTGTGTATGTGTGCTCATCTTACCTTCATTCATCTCTGATGCTAAATCCTTCATGACCATCACTACTGCGCATGTGATCCAACAGATCTGCTGATTCTAACATCTTAACATCTAAGACCAGATTTCAGAGCAGTGGTTGTTACATGTGCATGGGTACGTGTGTAGCAGAATACCACACATGTTTATGACCTTTAGTGTTAGCGTGTTATTTAACTCAGGCGTGGCACAGATTTCCACTGGACCCGCAGGCAGCAGCGATGCCACAGTTCTTCAGGATGGGGCCAAAATGGGAGGTTGTGCTGGTGTCGGTCTCTCTGGGAGAATAAGGCTTCATAGTGGAGAGGATCAGAGCCAGGCAGTCTGCCACGTTCTTGTTTGGGGCGCAGGCCAGAGCTGGTGTGTGTCCTGCAGAGGAGCGACAGGTTATGGATCAGCCTTTGGAGTCATGTCAGGAAACATGGATTCATATTGATATTGTTGTTTACCGTCCTCATCTACGGCCATGACAGCTGCTCCTCTGCTCAGTAAGACCTGTACGACCGTGGCCAGGCCTTTCCTGGCTGCTATGTGAAGTGGCCTACGTGGAAGAAAAAAATCAAAGCATGGATCAAACCCCCTCCCCTTAAAAGTCTAGTTCAGGTAAATGATTTTCATCATCACTTAAAACATTTTAAATTGCATTTCTGAATAAACAATCACCATCTTAGATAGGTTCCAGAACAGCTTGTTGGAAGGAACTGGTTTTATATCCAACAGGAGTGATGAGCTAACAGCTAGTATGAGAAAGGTCTAAAACAGCTCAAAGCTCCAAAACCTTTGATGTTAAGTTTAGAAACATTTAACCCTCTCACTGTCCTGATGGGTGTGACTCCGCGAGGAAAGTTGACCATTGAGCAGGGTTGATGGTTTATCCCTTGGGTTCATGTGGCAGGGGTGAGGAGTGAGTACCACCTCACCCCTGCAAGGGATAAACCATCAATCCTGCTCAATGGTTAACTTTCCTCGCGGGGTCACACCCATCAGGACAGTGGGAGGGTTAAACGGCTGTCAGTTTTACATTTCACAGTTACTCCAGGAGCAATATTAAGAAATTCCTGCTGAACCTGACCTGGAAGCAATGGAAGCTCCACATTTAGCTGCTGCACCATAAAATTAATTCAGGTTAAACTCAGATTAGCCGTAAACTCATCACTCTTGCAGGATTTAAATGTGGTTTCTCTGACTTAAAACCATTCCTTACTCTATCTACCAGATATTAAAAAAAAGTATTTATTTACACAGAAACACTCTTTATGAGATCTTTTGAATTATTGATTAAAGTCCCATAGTTGTCACACACAGTGGTGTGGTGAAAATTGTCCTCCGCATTCGACCCATTCCCATGGGAAGCAGTTAGCTGCAGACACAGCCGCCATCGGGAAATAGTTAGTGGTTTAACCCCCCCCCCACACACACACACACACACACACACACACAATCTAAACCCTTAAAACTGAGTGTCAAGCAGGGAGGCATTGGGTCCCATTTTTATAAAGTCTTTGGTATGACTCGACCGGGATTTGAACCCACTAGGCCACTGAGCTGGTAACAATAGATGAAAGCAGGTACAATAGCTAGTGACCAGATCTACTCACATCTGCAGAGCGTTGTTTCTTGCATTGATGAGAGAGGAATCGGTTAATTCTCCCAGGATCATCAGAGCACACATCTCATGACCCTGTCGATAAAAACTCAGTTTATGAGCTTAAACAAAGTTCTTCAAAAGTTTTAAACATAACAAAACCTTTCGATCTGTAGTCAAAGCCTTCAAATTCATGTAGAAAAACCTTATATTAACTTATAGTAACATTCATGCACATTTCTGCATGCAATGTGTGTGTGTGTGAGACCTTGTTGCAGGCTAAGTGAAGTGCTGTGTTGTTATTAACATCCACCAGGGTCAGGTCTGGCCTCGCCTTGTGCAGCAAGAACTCTGAAACACAGAAATTGAGCTACAACAACCCCAATGATACAGGTCAAGTCCTAATTGGGTGTTGGATTGTGCAGGAAGAATAGTGAGGCAGACGACCGCAGAGATCAAACCTTAAACACAAAAACAGAAAGAGAGCATCTTTCTAATGTAAAATGACAGAAGTCAAAGTTCAGCCACGAACCGACAGCTGCGGTCTGTCCGCTGTCTGCAGCAACCATCAGAGCGGAGCATCCAAACTGGTCCACAGCGTTGACCTGGGCTCCCCGGGCCAGGACCAGTTGGAGCCCAGCTACATTGCCTGAATAAGCAGCTGAATGCAGAGGTGTCCTGCAAAATGAAAATGAACGATTTATCTCCTCTGAACATGAAAAGGTACTAAAAATAAAATCTAATGGATAAAAATTGGTCACATTTATGAAATAGATACATTTCATCAGCTGATTGGAAATGACTTCATGTGTTTTGTTGGATCTTTTAACCTCCTGAGACTCCAATTTGTATTTGGTTAGCTATTACAGATTAGTCAGCTCTCCTAAACGTCACAATAAATAAATAATTTAATTAATTTTAAAAAGCGCGCGCACACACACACACACACACACACACACCTTCCTTTGGCATCGATCATGTGGACGATATGAAAGCCAACAGTCTTCACTAGAAGCTCAGCCGCAGCATCATGTCCGTTGATCCTGTGTAAAAAATCAACATGTTTTAAAACTTAAAGAATAAAATCATCATAATAAACATTCACATTTAGGATGTAGGGGTTTGGGGGATTATGGGTACTCACAAAGCAGAGTGCAACGGTGTGAAACGATTTCCTTCCTGATTGCTAAAAAGTTTGTTTTCAAGTAAAATACGTAAACATCCTTCATGCCCTGCAGAACACAACAAGCAAACGAATAACTGCATTGTTCTACCACCAGTTAAAAAGTGGAAACTAATGGTCACCATGGTACGCAGCCCAGTGTGTGGGTGTGAAGCCTCTGAAGTCCAGCAGAGAGTCCAGAGGGTCGGCTTTCTTAGCGGCCTTCAGTAAAGCGCTGAGCAGCGCGGTGTGGCCGCGGGACGCCGCAAGGTGCAGCGGCGTTCTCCCCTGAGAGTCTCTGCATAGGACAGAAGCCCCATGTTCCAACAGAGCGGAGACGCAGTCCTCGCTGCCCAGCACGGCCTGCAACACAAGGAGACAATCTAACGTGAGACAGCTTCTGGACGTTTGGGACATTTGAATTGTGACGTGCAGACACTCACAGCTCTGTGCAGAGCAGTAAAGCCTTGTTTATCTGCCGCGTCTGCATTTGCTTTTTTCTCCAGGAGAATGTGGACGCAGTCGTTGTGATGTCCCAAAGCAGCCAGCATCAGAGGCGTCCTAAAGACATGAACCAATTACAGTCATCTAGTTTTTGTGAGCCAACAAAAGCCGTTTCATTCATTCACTGATCGATTTAAACTCTAAAGTCAAGGTTTAAAGTCTCAAATGTTTTCTGCCACAGAAAAACTGTTTTCCAGTGATTGAACAAAAAATTTAATTTAAGCAGCTAAACTGTAAATTGGTTAAATCCGCACATCTGATGTAAACCAATCAGAATGCACTCACTGTCCCCGAGCGTCCTGACTGTCCAGCATGTCTGCGCTTTGTTCCCTGTTGACCAACAAAAGCACACAGTCCACTTGGCCCTCGGCAGCTGATGCATTAGGATTAGAAAACAAAAGACGATGAGACATAAACATCTGTGGCAGGAAACTGACCAACAAACCAAGCCCACCTGCAGCATGCAGAGCTGTCCACTTCTTCTTGTGATCCTTCAGCGTGTAAGAGGCCTGATGCTCCAACAGAACCTCCACACATCTGGAAAAACCTCTCTGAGCAGCAAGATGGAGCGCAGTTTGTCCTTTAATGTCCCGCACGTCCAGACTCACCAAAGTCTCGCACAGCAAATGCAACGCCTCACAGTGGCCGTAATGCGCCTGCAGCAGCGGAACACACAGTGAGTGTGCAGCAAAGGCCTGCAGCAGCTTGTTTGTTCACGAGTTACTCACAGCTAAGTGCAACGGACTGACTGGAATATTGCTCTCAACCTCTTCGAGACAATTAAAGGAAATCTCCAAAAGCTGCAAAATAAATAAATAAATAAAACCCGTTTGATTCAGGTTCAGCCTGCAGGGAATAATTTAGGAAGAAATGTTGTAAAAACTTGACTGACCAGCTCCAGATGCTGTTTGTTCCCGTAGGCTGCAGCGTAGTGAACAGCACTGTAACCCCGACTGTTCTTCAGGATGGGGTTTGCCCCGTTGTCCAGTAAATAGTCTAAACACCTGAAACACATAAATAAAGAACAGTCTGTGTTTCTAATGTACTTTTAAAGCAGCAGAAAGGAAATGTTCAGTCATTACAGGTGTTTTTCATACTCATCTAGGAAATAAACTAACAAATGTTTTCATTTTCATCTGAGCTTCACCTTCATCACCATCTATTTAAACAGGAGCGCAGCAAAGGCTTGATTTTCTGCATGACATTCTGACTTGCTTTAGCACCCCCTAGTGTCTGTTTGTAGAACCAAAAGCAAAACCCATCTCCTCGCTGTGCGTTCATCTTTTTAAGAACAGCTGAAATGTCTCCCCAGCCTTCATTAGTGTCTCCAGGAGTGATTTATCACTAAAGTAAACAAAGCTTATGATCTAAAACATGCAGGAACCAGACGGCAGCACCAGGTATGTCAGCTCCATTTTTCTACGTCCCATAGAGCAACCCGCCAGTCTGAAGTTGCAAGTGCGATTTTCTGGCCACAAGGGACGATAGGGGCTGGGTGGCCTTTT
Source organism: Nothobranchius furzeri (assembly GCF_043380555.1). NCBI lineage: Eukaryota > Metazoa > Chordata > Actinopteri > Cyprinodontiformes > Nothobranchiidae > Nothobranchius > Nothobranchius furzeri. The sequence continues at coordinate 48,835,344 of NC_091743.1, read as the reverse complement.
TTTTAACCCTGTAAATGGTCATTTTGGCACATACTGGTTTAAGAATTTTTTTAAAAATATGAAAAAGTTGCAAAGCATCCCTTTAAGAATAAAAAGCTGCTATTAAAAAAAGCTGACTTGCTTTGAAAATTGAGACTTACAGAAAGGCTTCTTGTTCCTTTTCTATGCTGAGGTTCGTTTCATAATTTGCTCCCTCTCTGTGGAAAAACAGGATCGTTATTTGAATTTTAAACAAAGATAAAAAAAAAACTGTCCACATCCTGCTGTCCTGGGTACCTTTGATTCAAACGTAAAACACAAAAAACGCTCACCGACAGAAGGTGTGTGAAGCAGCAGCGTAGTGCAGAGGGCTGCAGCCCGTCAGATCCGCCTCGTTGACCTCTGATCCGGCTCTCACCAAAGAAATAGTACACTGGCTGTTCCCATTTGCTGCAGCGTAGTGCAGAGCAGATCTGAACGACAAAACAAGAGAACAGATGGAATATTGGGTTAAAAAATCTATTCAGTTCTTACCTGAAGCTTTTAAAACACAGCTTACCTGCCTAAATTGTCCTTTATGCCCAGTTTTGCACCACTGCTTAACAGCAAATTAAGACATTCAACATTTCTGCAAAACAAAATGTAATCAGGGTTATTATGATTGCTAAAATATCTTATAATAAAGCAAGTGAAAGAGCAGTATATTTGAAATGCCAGGAAACAATTAAGAGTTGGTTTAGTTTAACAAAATAAGAGTTCATGGTGTTTTCCTGCACATGTCACGACCAAAAAACCAACGGTTGATTAGTGGATAAATCTTTCATCTGCATCTCAGATAAGGTTTGGTCTTTAAGGTAAATTCATTAAACATGTGATCATCACTTACCCTCCAGAGGCAGCAGCATGCAGGCAGGTCCTGCCCTGATCATCAGTGGCATTAACATCAAACTCTGCTGCTGGGATTTGGCGAGCTGGTGACATGTTGTAAAACTGGTCTGAGTCAAAAACATCTTACATTCAACAGAGTTCTGATCGTTTTAGAAACAAAACCTGATAAGCTGAAGAGACCCTTACCGTTGGACAACAGCATGTGACAACAGTCAGGAAAGCCACAGAGAGCGGCCAAATGCAGCGGAAGCATCCCATGAATCCCCTGTCTTTAGTTAGAGACCACAGCGTCAGTGTGAGGTTGACAGGGAGGGATTGTCTGAAATATTATGGTTCATAACCATTTATTCATGCCAATTTCCACCAGTTGTCTTCCAATTTTTATTGTTGCATTTGAAACTTATTAAATAGTTGCCTCATTCCAGAATATAGTGTTAAAACCTTGTTAATTAACAACTAGGATCCAATAACCAGACTTTTATGACTACTAAACTCAGGCAGACTGGCCTGCTTCTGTCGGCGCCGTTTCCCAGCAGAGTGCTGATCAGCAGCTCCTGACCATATCTGGCAGCTACGTGAAGAGGAGTGTTTCCGTTCATATCCACACAATCAACCTCTCCACCTACGCAAAAATAGGATTTTATACATTTCATGCACATTTTAAAGTTTCCTGCTGAAATATTTATTGTGATTTAAAGCACGTTACCGTTTTGGATCAGAATCTGGGAGCCTGTGAAGTGTCCATGCCTTGCAGCCACGTGTAAAGGGCTCTTCCCTTCTTTATTCTGTTCCACGTAGGTAAGAGAAATGACACAGTTTAAGTAAAGTCTTCAGAATGTCCCTCTGCAAAATATCTACGTTCACGTTATACCCTCTTTATAAGAATCACCTGCATGTTGACATCTGCACCACTGCTGACCAACAGCTCAAGACACAGGACCCCGCTGGAGGAGGTGGCAGCCAGGTGCAGCGGCGTGTTGCCATGGTAACTGGGTTGATTTACGTTGGCGCCACGGTTCACCAGCTCTGTAACTACGATGTCTTGTCCCATCTGACAGGCCATGTGGAGCGCTGTGTTGCCAAAAATGTTTGGTTCATTCATCTGAGAAGCAGCAGATCGGGGGGGGGGGGGGGGGGGGGGATTGTAACTTGATGCACAAAAGTCAAAAATAATGACTGCTTGAGATCAAAAAACCAAACATGCCACGTGTTAAAGCAAAATTAGTGCACCACACAGGATATGCAACAAAATAAAATACATTTAAGACACGTTACCTCCACCTTAAGCCTCATGAGAAACTTGACCACATCTATCTGTCCGCTGGCAGCAGCGACATGAAGCGGAGTGTAACCGCGCTTATCTTTGCACATCACATCTGCAGTGTGAGACACGAGCAGCTTCACCACATCCAGATGTCCTGGAAGAAAACGCTTTCATTACCAGAGAGCTCAAACATGACACCAGCAGCTCAACCAGGACTATAGTTTGATTTTTAAAGACAACTCATCCTTCTGTTAACTCTGCAGTGGCATATGGGTTAGATCTGAAAGCTGTAACAGCCAATCAGATGTCTGCATTCGCTACAAAGACAAACAGTGATGCAACATTTGCTGGCACAATAAAAATGACAGCAGGCTTCTCCAGAAAATACAAACAATATAGGTTGAATAGTTACCAATTTTTTAAGCTAAAAAAAGATGGAACAAAACTACAATATAAACAGGAAATGTTAAAAATAACTAAGAATATTAAAATATGATTTACTCTTTTTTTTCCCCTCTTCAGTTATGGACCTCATTGTGTCCAGAACAAAGCTCTGATGACAAAACTGTCCAATAGCGTGCACTCTTGAGCACTAGGCCAGCCTCTTTTGATGTTCTCACAAAGTCACTGATAATTAGTTTTTTTTCTACTCATAAAATCTGTACAAACATCCCACCCACCGAGGTGTGCAGCCCAATGAATTGGTTGCCGTTCCTTCTTATCATTAGCGTTTGCACTGGCCCCTTTACGCAGGAACAAGTTCACCATCTGCAGAAACACAGTCAGTGAATATGGGTGTTTATCTTCATCTCCAAGTATACTTCATATTCTTTAGACTGATTTTGTTTACACGACAAAGTAAATGCAGCAAAAAGTAAATATCGTTGCTTCTAACACAATATTATAAGAATGTCACATAAATTATTAAATTGTATCTGTGTGCAAGCTGGCCTTAAGGAAAACTCAACAAAACACCAGAAATAGTCACCTCTGCGTGGCCGCTGTGCGCTGCATGATGTAGAGGTGTCCTTCCTGATTTGTCTGCAACGTCCAGGCTGCAGACGTGTGGGATCAGGGTTGCAGCACAGCTTGTAGCCCAGTTTGCAGCTGCCATGTGTAAGGGAGTCTGCCAGAACTTGTCCCGAGCGTTGACTTCAGCTTTATGCTTCAGCAGCAGCTCCACGGC